>NC_080165.1:83041216-83341216 GCF_950295315.1 Erinaceus europaeus
TTTTTTAAATTTCTTTATTGGGGGATTAATGTTTTACGGTCAACAGTAAATACAGTAGCTTATACATGCATAACATTTCTCAGTTTTCCACATAACAATACAACCCCCACTAGGTCCTCTGTCAACCTTTTCCAGGACCTGTACTCTCCACCCCCTCCACCCACTCCAGAGTCTTACTTTTGTGCAATACACCAACTCCAGTTAAGGTTCAACTTGGGTTTTCCTTTCTGATCTTCTTTTTCAACTTATGTCTGTGAGTAAGACAATCCCATATTCATCCTTCTGTTTATGACCTATTTCATTTAACATGATTTCTTCAAGCTCCATCCAAGATGGGATGAAAATGGTAAAACCACCATTAAAAAATATTTATTGGGGGAATTAATGTTTTATATTTGACAGTAAATACAATAATTTCTACATGCATAACATTTGCCAATTTTCCATATAACAATACAACCCCCACAAGGTCCTTTATCATCCTTTTTGGACCTGTATTCTCCCCCCACCTCCCACAAACTCCAGAGTCTTTTACTTCGATGCAATATGCAAAATACAGTTCAGGTTCTACTTGTGTTTTCTCTTCTGATCTTGTTTTTCATCTTCAGCCCAAGAGTGAGATTATCCCATATTTATCCTAGTGTTTCTGACTTATTTTACTTAACATAAAATTTTTCAAGTTCCATCCAAGATTGGCTTAAAATGGTGAAGTCACCATTCTTAATACCTGAGTAGTATTCCATTGTGTATATATACCACAACTTGCTCAGCCAGTCATCTGTTGTTGGACACCTGGGTTGCTTCCAGGTTTTGACTATTACAAATTGTGCTGCTAAGAATATATGTGTACACAGATATTTTTGGATAGGTGTGTTGGGTTCCTTAGGATATATCCACAGGGGAGGAATTGCAGGATCATAGTTTCTAGCCTTCTGAAAGTTCTCTAGACTGTTCTCCACAGAGGTTGGACCAATTGATATGCTTTGAAGTCACAACCTCTCCAGCATTTGCTGCTGTTACCTTTTCTGATGTATGACATTCTCACGGGAGTGAAGTGGTATCTCATTGTTGTCTTTATTTGCATTTCTCTGACAATTAAAGACCTGGAGCATTTTTTCATGTGTTTCTCAGCCTTTTGAATCTCTTCTGTGGTGAATATTCTGTTCATGTCCTCTCCCCATTTTTGGATGGGGTTATTTTTTTTTTTTTTGTGGTTCAGTTTGGCAAGCTCTTTATTTTATTTTATTAGTCTCTTGTCTGATACATGGCTTGTAAAGATCTCCCATTCTGTGAGGGGTCTCTTGGTTTGGGTAGTGGTCCCTTTTGCTGTGGAGAAGCTTTTTAATCTTATGTAGTCCCATAGATTTATGTTTTCCTTAGTCTTCTTTGTAATTGGATTCATTTCATTGAAGGTGTCTTTAAAATATATGCAGAAAAGAGTTCTGCCAATATTTTCCTCTAAGTATCTGATCATTTGTGGTCTAACATCCTAGTCCTTGATCCACTTGGAATTTACTTTTGTATTGGGTGAAATATATGGGTTCAGTTTCATTCTTCTGCATGTTTCAACCCATTTTTTCCAGTACCATTTGTTGAAGAGACTCTGCTTTCCCCATTTAATAGTCTGGGCACCTTGTCAAAGATTAGATGCCAATAGGTGTGGGGGCTTACCTCTGGGCTCTCAATTCTATTCCACTGATCAGTGTGTCTATTCATGTTCCAGTACCAAGCAGTTTTGAGTGCAACAGCCCTATAATACAATTTGAGATCTGGAAGTGTTATGCCTCCAGTTCTGTTCTTTCTTCTCAAGATAGTTTTGGCAATTCTAGGTCTTTTCTGGCTCCAGATAAACATTTGTATAATTTGTTTCATTCTCCTAAAAATGTGGTGGGAATCTTGATGGGGATAGCATTAAATTTTATATGGCTCTGGGTAGTATATTCATTTTGATTATGTTAATTCTTCCAACCCATGAACATGGAATATCTTTCCACTCCTTTGTGTCTTTTTCAATTTCCCTGAGTAGTGATTCATAATTTTCAGTATACAAATGTTTTACTTCTTTGGTTAGGTTTACTTCTAGATATTTTATTGTTTTTGTTGCTATAATAAAAGGAATTGATTTCTGGATTTCAACTTCCTCTAACTTAATGTTTGCATAGAGGAATGCCACTGACTTTTGAATGTTAATTTGGTAGCCTAACACCTTACTGTATTGCCTGATGATTTCCAAAAGCTTCTCCCTGGTTTCCTTATGTTTTTCTATGTATACTATCATGTCATCTGCAAATAGGGAGAATTTGACTTTTTCTCCTCCATTCTGTATTCCTTTAATTCCTTGTTCCTGACTGATTGCTATGGCAAGAACTTCTAACACTATGTTGAATAGTAATGGTGATAGTGTTCAGCCCTGTCTAGTACCTGATCTGAGATGAAATGCTTCTACTTTTTCACTTTTGCGTATAATTTTGGCTCTAGGTTTGCTATATATAGACTCCACTTTCTTGAGGAATTTTTCATTTATTTCCATTTTTTGTCATGTTTTGCTCATAAAGGGATGTTGTATTTTGTCAGTGGCTTTCTCTGCATCTATTGATATGACCATGTGGTTTTTGGTCTTGCTTTTATTGATGTGGTAGATCACGTTGATTCATTTACATATATTAAACCAAAGTTCATCCCTGGGATAAACCCCACTTGGCCATGATGAACAATCTTTTTAATATACTGTTATACTTTTAATATACTTTTTTAAAATATACTTTTAATATACTTTTAATACTTTTTATATACTTTTAATACTTTTAATATACTTTTTAAAAATACTTTTAATATACTCTTATACTGAATTTTGTTCAATATTTTAGTGTCTATATTCATCAGAGATATTGGTCTATAGTTTTCTTTTTTGGTTGTGTCCCTGTCTGCTTTTAGTATCAAAGTGATGTTGTCTTCACAGAAGCTGGAAGGGAGTATTCCCGTGTCTTCAATCTTCTGGAAGACTTTTAAAAGTAGAGGTATTAGTTCTCCTTTGAAGGTTTTGTAGAATTCATTTGTAAAACCATCCGGTCCAGGACTTTTATTTTAGGGCAGTTTTTGATAACTGTTTCAGTTTCATTAGCTGTGATGGACCTGTTCATGTTATCTAGTTCCTCTTTACTTAATTTTGTAAGTTCATAGGTATCTAGGAATTTGTTAAATAGTTCTAGTTTATCTATGTCCTCATTTAGCTCCCTCATTTCTTTATTGATTTTCCTGTCTGGATGATCTGTCAAGTTGAGAGAGTGGGGTTTTTGAAGTCCCCTACTATGACTGTGTTGCTGTTAATATATTGCTGTGGCTCTTTCAGTAGATGTCTGATGTATTTAGATAGCTTCTCATTGGGTGCATAGATGTTAGTAATTGTTAAGTCCTCTTGATTGACTGATACTCTGAGCATCAAGTAGTGTCCATCCCTATATTTTAAAATTTTATTTATTTTAGAGTCTATCATCTCACATATGAGAATAACTGTTCCTGTCCATTTTTGTGGTCCATTGGCTTGTATGATAGTTTTCTATCCTTTCACTTTAAGTCTGTGTCTTAAGACAGCATAATGTTGGGTTGTGTTTTCTAATTCATCTTCCTACTCTGTGCCTTTTAATAGGTGAATTCAGGCCTTTGACATTTATTGATATCAAGGACTGAAGATATTTTAATGCCATTCTTGTAGATTTTTAGAGTATTCTGATAGATGGCATATTTATGGTGGTTTGTAGGTTTATTGAAGACCTTTCAGAACTTCTTTCAGGGCAGGCTTGGTTATAATTGATTCTTTCAACTGTTGCTTGTCTGAGAAGTTTTTTATCCCTCCATCTAGTTTGAATGACAGTCTAGCAGGATACGGTAGTCTTGAATGAAAGCCTTTCTCATTAAGCACTATAGAGATACCTTGCCATTCTCTTCTGGCCTGTAGTATTTGTGTGGAGAAGTGTGTTTCTAATCTTATGGGTTTTTCTCTGTAGGTGACTCTTTGTTTTTCTCTTGCAGCCTTCAGGATCCTTTCTTTATCCTTATTCCTTTCCATTATAAATATGATGTGTCTTGGTGTCTTTAAGTTTGAGTTAATTCTGTTAGGGACCCTCTGAGCTTTTTGAACCTTTATGTCTTTTATGTTGTTTAGACTAGAGAATTTCTCAGCTATTATGGCCTGAAGAATACTTTCTTCCCCTCCTTCTCTTTCTTCCTCTGGTAATCCAATAATGTATATATTGTTTCTTCTGAAGTCATCCCATAGGTCCCTGTTGTTGTTTTCAGTATTTCTTAATCTCTTTTTGAGATCTCTTGTTTCTTTTTTAGTTGTCTCTAACTCATCCGCGATCTTGGTTATTCTGTCTTTAGCCTCATTTATTCTATTATCTCTCACCTGTACTGCTTTCTGGAGTTCATCTATTTTGTTACCCTGTTCTGATATTGTTTTTGCTTGTTCTGCTAGTTGTGTTCTTAGCTCAACTATTTCAGCTTTCAGGTGTCTAATAACCTTGAGATAATTAGTGTTTTCTTCCAGAGTCTCATTGCTTGTTTCTGCATTTCTGATAATAATTCTTTCAAACTCTTTACTCACTCCTGTGATTAACTAGATTTTGGATATTGATCACATTATTTTGTGCTTCAGTCTTTGGGGGACTTTCAGCTGGACTCTTGTCCTGGTTCATTTCTCCAATAGTTATTCTTGTTGGTTTAATCATTTTATATAGAATGCTATATAGATATATATGTTATATACTCTCGGTTTTTTTCAAATTACTGATCACTCTTGCCTGGATTGACTTGTTTCTAAGTAAGGTAAGTAAAGGGTTCACTCTTTGGTAATTGACAATTGTTTCAAAATTATTTTAATCCCTGAGTTGGAGCACAGTGCTTTAAATCCTCTTGTTCTTTTACTTCACTGTAGGCTATGAGAGCCTGAGGCTTTTAAACTATAAGTAGGCTCCTTAGCTTAATCACTGACTCCTGACCAAGAGATAAAGCAGCATGGGGTAGAGATAATCCAGTAGTTATGCAAAGAGACTTTCACAGCAGGAGCTCCAGTGGCGCAATCCGTTAACTCGAGGTACTTATACAGAGACTTTCACAGCCCCACTGCTAGGCCACCAAGGTATATATCTTCTCCTGAGTTTCCTTGTTAGTTCTCTGTCCCTTGTTGTCAGCACAGACCCTCCCCTCCAATGCTCCAGCTTCTGAGGGCAGTAGCAATGGAGACTCACAGTTACATTTCGTGAGTGTTAGGGGTGTCCTCTCTTCCCTTCAGCTGCCTTTTTGCTTTTGAAAGAGACTGAAGGTGATACTCTCAACTGGTAAACTTTAGGGCTATTAGCAGCCACTTAATCGCTCCCTAGGCTCCTCTCTGTCCAGGAGCCACATGCGTTTGCACTCACCGGTGATTTTGTGAGCTCCTGAAGTCTTTCTAGTCCTGTCTTATTGTGGTCCCAGCTGATCTCCTTTGGTATTCCTAGTTGACCCAGGAGAGAAGAGGAAAGAAATACAGCTGCTTCTGTCAAATTGGGTCTTTGTACATGGTAACATGGGCACCTAATTATGTGTGCCACCACCTAGTACCTTGCTTTCCTTTTCTTTATATAGAACTTTTCAGTTTGATATGGTTTTGTCCATTGCTTTGGTTTTGTATCCAAAAGTTATTGTCAAGGCCAAACATCAAGAGGTGAAAGAGCTACCTTCAGCACTCTTGCACCAATAGTGAGGCTTCCCCTCTGCATTGGTCACTGAGAGATTGAACCTAGGTATTTGTTCACTGTGATGTGTATGTTCAACCAGGTTGCACCACCTTCCATCCCCTTCCTATATATTTTTAAAAGGTGAGAGATAGGAAGAAAGAGAGAGATAAAACACAAAAGGATGGAGGGGGAGACCCCAAACCATTGCTTAACTCAGGTATATGTTGGTGCCAAGGACTGAAACTGTGACCTCTCAGGTCTCAAGCATGCAAATCTGGTGTTACTAGGTACTACCAATGGAATATCTCCCTTTCTCTTTGCTTTCTTATAAGAATTCTATGGTTCTATGACAACATTTAAGTCTTTAGTTCATTTTAAATAAGATGGGGTTAGAATTTAATCTTTTGACTGTGCATAGTCAGTTTCCTAGTAAGATTTATTGACGATACTGTTATTTTCCCCATTGTGTACTCTTGGCATCAATTTTGTATATCAGTTGGTTATAAATATTTGCATTTTTTTCCATTTCTCTTGTTTATTTGTCTTATAAATCTGTTTTTTATGACACTACTTTATTGTTTTGTTTCCTATAACCTTACAATATATTTTAAAAAGAGAAAGTGTGGTGTCTCCAATTTCATTGAATTTTCAAAACATTTTGAATGCTTTGGATATTACCTTAATTTCAAGTCTTGAAACACATAGAATCTAAACTAAATTTTTTGTCACTTAAAGATAATGAAAGTAAATGCCTTTAGTGCCTAAGAGAAATTACTATAATTAACCATTTTTAGATTAAAATTGTACCATATATGGAAGCTTGTAATTTTTTATTAAGCACATACTGGTATTATATGAAGGCAATGTTGAGCTCCTTTAATATTTTTCTCCCTCATTTGTTCTTAATATCAAAAGATATCAGTAGCTGATACTGCTGCCTGATTGCCCAAAATCAATGCTTTGACTTCCTTGCTGATAGAACACTTTTAATTTACATGACAATGTATCCAGTACCAAAGAGTAAAACACAGTGTATTTATATCAATCATTACAATTTCCTTTTTTTTTTATGTGTGGTTTAGTGTAGAAATGTAACTTGCTTTCTGACAAAAGAAATTTAAGAAACAAGCTTAAAGACGTATTAAATAACATCTGCTTCTCCTAAATCTAATGACATAGTCATTGATGATATATTTATTTTGTTTGTGTGGTTTCACTGGATGTTTTCTTAAGTCCAAGTATGTTCAGTTGATTGTTTTCAATTGAACAGATTCAATTGATTGTTTATATTCATCTAACTGTTGTCAAGGGGATTTTATGAGCTAAGAGGGCCATACCTACACATACAGAGTTGTAGAATCTTTTTTCCTGGTCTCTGATCAATTAAAAAGTCTTTTTTACACATGGTGATTATGTAAAAAACCTAAAAGAAGAAACATGCTATTACTTTAGGCCTAGTCTTGAAACTCTCACTTCATTTATATGTATTAGTTAGCACTAGTATCAGCTAGAACAGACTGAATGTTAGAAGAATTTTTTTTTTTTTTTTTGCCTCCAGGGTTACAGCTGAGTGCCTGCACTATGAATCCACAGCTCGTGGTGGACATTTTTTTTCCATTTTTGTTGTTGTTAGATAGGACAGAAAGAAATTGAGAGAAAGGGGAAGATAGAGAGGGAGAAATAAAGATAGACACCTGACACCTGCAGACCTGTCTCATATTTGTGAAGCAACCACCTTGCAGGTGGGGAGCTGGAGGTTCCAACCCAGATAATTACACTGGTCCTAGTTTGTACTACTTGTGCTTAAACTGTTGTGCTAATTATTTTAATTATTTCATGTGAAAGAAAGTTTCACATGGAAGTGGAAGACAGAGAAAGACAGAAAGAGAACAGGGAGAAACAGAGAAGTCAGAGCACCTCTTTAGGAAATGCAATTTCAGGCATGGACCCAGAACCTTCAAGACACTCAAGTTCAATGTCCTACACATTGAGTCATTTCTCTGGCTGATAAAACCTACTTAAAAATGAATAAAGTTGGGGTGGGTTGGGAAGTAGCTCAGTGAGTTGAGTGAACATGGCGCGAAGCACAAGGACTGGCATAAGAATCCAGGTTGGAGCCCGTGGCTCATAGTCTGCAAGGTGGGGCACAAGGGGGTTAGGAGAGAAATACAGACACCTTCAGAGGTCTGCAGTTGCCTATCCTTCTCTTCATCTCTCTGTCTTCCTCTCCCTTCTTGATTATTCTCTATCCTATCCAGCTATAACAACAATGATAAACAATAAGGGAAACAAAAATATCCTCCAGGAGATGTGGATTAGTAGAGCAGGCACGGAGACCCAGAGATAACCCTGGAAGCAAAATAAATTAATTAATTAAATTAAAAACAAGCAACGACTTTAGTTATTTTGAACAACAATGAGTTTTTGCTTTATAACATCAAATATAAAGAAAATACATAACTTTTAGTATAATACAATAGTATTGACACTTCAATTGTAAAATTCAAACCAGCTGGAGTACTGATTATCTAGTCCCACAATTGCTTGCTCATGTATGACTTTTGATTTGCCTTGGTATAAAAATGTCGTTTTATTTTTGGTTGAATACTTAGATACATCTGTCAGAAATTGTTGTGCTTTCTTTTTTGGTAATTGCTATTTGTGAAACAACAAAAGAATGTCTACTGTTATATGTCTTCTGGTCCCTATAGTCTGTAATAGATGTGTGCTTTAGCCCCTTTCAGTTTCACATCTCTCTCTCTCTCTTTCAGAAGGAGAGCAGTAACTATGACAACCTAACACCCAGAATGTATGTTCTATTCCCCTTGATGAGAATATAGTTGTGTGATTTGTGTTAGGGGAAGATAAAGACCAGAGGGGGCCATCAGCCCTTGTTCCTTTGGGACCTGGAACTTTAGTGACATGGCCTCTACTACACTGAAGGGAGTTTCAGTGCTGTGGTCTCTTCCATGCTCTTTCTTTTTGCCTCTATCTAAATTAAAAAAATATATATGAAATAGATTTTTGTTGTCTCAATTTTAAATCATTTTAATAAGAATAATATATTTTAAGTTGTCAAATTGTACTATAATTAATTTTCCTGCAATGTACAGTTGTTTAAATTTTTCTTCTCAACTCTAACTCAAAATGGTGTTGGGCATTCAGCCTGGAGCCAAGTAGCCTCAGGCAAGAAAATTCTTTGTGTAGCTACTATACTGTGTCTTTGCCCCCTCCCCCCTAGCTTTAGAATTACAGTTCTTACTTGGGAAAAGAGAACATATTTAATATTTTAATATCAGCAAAGAATAATAAAATTTCCCTGCACTAGTCACAATTTTGATTAAAAATTATAAAGTGAAAATATGTTAAGGTAAAATTTTAGTATGTTGGTTCTAAAAGCAGAGTGAACTAATAATGTACTTATTTGCTTCTTAATTACTATGTCAATAAGGAGGGTTTGCTAATAATGATTTGGTGGTTCTTCAAGTGATCAGATTTTACTATTGTTAAGGGGATGGGTAGAGAAGGTGGGGATGGTGCACCCCAATAGAGTACATACATTATCATGCACAAGGACCTGGGTTCAAATGCCTGTCCCCACCTTCAGGGGGAAGGGAGGTTTGTGAGTGGTAAAGCAGTTCTACAGATCTCTCTCTCCCCCATTTCTTTTCAATTTCTCTCTTTATGTATCAGAATGAAAGAAAGGCAGAAAAGGGAAAAATGGTGATCAAGAAGAGTGAATTCTTGTGTGGGCACTGAGCTCCAATGATAGCCCTGTAGCAAATACAAATTTTTAAAAAAGCATCTCTATACATATCTCTCTCCTTCCCTCTCCCTCACCCTCTCCTTCTCTCTCTATCTTCTAACAACCCATTTTCTATCTTCCTCCAGGTCTATTACAAGGCAGCCTTTGTATGATGCTAAATTCATCCTTTGCAATCAAGCAAATAATTTCTTGAAATACAGCTGATTTGTGGCTTAATTATAAAGAAACTAATATTTTCTCTTGACTGAGGTCAAGTAAGCTAAAAGTACTTAGGCTGCTAGAATTTATAACTTATTTTATACCATTTATCTCATGTACCTATGTGAGGTACACATTACCAGAAAAAAAACCAGTGATGATATTTGAAGTTTGGGTAGCATAAGGGAATTAGAATGAAGAGAAAGTAAGATGTTAGGAGAAGCATTAACATCAGTGAAGTAAAAGTATAGCATAGTTAACAGAGGCATTCAGTGATATCCAGTAAGAGATAAGGATAAATAGATAAGACTATTGGAAGAGTAAGCTTGAAGTGGAAACTAGGTCAGGAGGAAAGTTATTATGCAAATAAATTTTATCTGTTAAGATGAAACTGATCATTCTTTATTATCTACCATAATAAATTTATTAGTATCAAGATACATTTTATTATAAGGTCAATCATAAGACTATATAGTTGCATAAATGTATGCCAGTCTTTTTTAAGTAATCCATATAAACCTTCTGAAGTTAACTATTATGTCTTCATTGTCTGTCTTCTTTTTGTTTGTATTTTGGCCAACAAGGTTATCAATAGGGTTCAGTGCCTGTGTGATTCTACTACCATTTACCAGTGGCCTTTTTATTTTATTTTTTTTTTATAAAGAATGAGAGAGAGAGAAAGAGAGGAGAGACACTGAGAGAAGAGATACTTGTAGCACTTCTCAGTTCCTAAAATTTCACCCTTTGGGTGGGGAACAGGATTTAAGCCTGTGTCCTCCAGCATAATAATGTATGTGCTTTACCAGATGCACCACCACCATTGTCTCTGATCTGTACATGGATCATAGTAGATTTAAAAACTAGTCAACTGGGGTTGGATAGATAGCTTACCAGGTAGGGTGTATGCTTTATCATATGCACAACCCAGGTTTGAACTCACATGGGAGTTCTGTGGAATAAGGGGGAAGCTCCAGTGCTGTGATATTTTCCCTCTCTTTCTTTCTGTACCTTTCTTTGCCTGAAAAAGAAAAAAAATTAGCTTGAGAACTAAAATTTCATATACATAATGCCCCACTTACACACACACATGCATGTGCACACACATATACAACTTGCAAAATAATTCTCTAGTACCCTCATGTTTCTATTGCTAACAATGGGATTTCACTAATTAAAGCTGACTTTCCAGACAGAAAGAGAGAGAAGTAAATACACCACAGCATCAAAGCTTTCAAGCATGGTGAGGGCTAAGCTTGAACCTGGGCTGTATGAATGACAATGAGTTATCTTGCTGATCCTCACACCTTGAACTTAATTTTCCTTCCTTCCTTCCTTCCTTCCTTCCTTCCTTCCTTCCTTCCTTCCTTCCTTCCTCCCTCCCTCCCTCCCTCCCTCTCTCTCTCTCTCTCTTTCTTCTTTCTTTCTTTCTTTCTTTCTTTCTTTCTTTCTTTCTTTCTTTCTTTCTTTCTTTCTTCTTTCCTTCTTCCTTCCTTCAGTTCTTTTGACATTTTCACATCTCCCAAGGAAAAATGTAACACTTCAACCACTAAGTTGTTAGTCTCCTCCACCACAGGCACTAGATTCTACCCTCCATTCAATCTCTCCTTCCTCCTCCACCCTTTTTTGTTTGTGTTTTGGGGTCTACTGAATCACACCACTATTTACTTATGTTTCTCCCTGTGTTTTATCTTGCCTTGTTTGTCTCAAAATTGTAAAAAATGGACCTACTATATTATATGGTAGCTCTTCTAGGAATCTATCCAAATAATACAACTACTTTTATCCAGAGTTTTATATGATTCTCTCTCTCCCTTTCTCTCTCTCTCCCTCTTCTCTCTCTTATTTTGTTAGTCATAGCCAAAGCTTCACTGCTCCAGGCTGACTTTTAGGTAATGGTGGAGAGAACAGGGAAGAAATCACTTTACCGAAGTGTTCTTCAGTGCAGTGGAGGCTGGGCTCAAATGTGGCTTGTGCACACTCATTACAGTACATTATCCATGTGAGTTACTTTTCCAACCAGATATCTATATTATTTATAGACATATTTGTTTATATTATATGATATTTAAAAATTTTATTGGATAGAGACAGCCAGAAATTGAGAGGAAGGGGGATAGAGAAAGAGAGAAAAGAGAGAGAGACATGCAGTACTGCTTCACTACCTGTGAAGCTTTCCCTCTGCAGGTGGGGACTGGGGGCTTGAACCTGAGTCCTTTATCAATGTAATATATGTAATCAACCAGGTGAGTCACCACCTGGTCCCTATACAGCATTTTAAAAAATTAAGTTATATTAATTTAAAAATTATATGATAACAAGGATATAATTCCACATGATTCTCACCAGCAGAGTTCTGTATCCTGATTCCTCCATTGGAAACTACAGTAGTTCTCCAAAGGGAACATCTTTATTTTCTTTTCCCTTTTGTTGCCCTTGTTTTATTTTATTGTTGTTGTAGTTATTATTGTTGTTGCTATTGATGTTGTCATTGTTGGACAGGACAGAGAGAAATGGAGAGAGGAGGGGAATACTGAGAGGGGGAGAGAAAGATAGACACCTGCAGACCTGCTTCACTGCCTGTGAAGAGACTCCCCTGCAAGTGGTGAGCCAGGGGCTCAACCCAGATCCTTATGCCTGCCCTTGCACTTCACCATGTGTGATTAACCTGCTGCACTACCGCCCGACTCCTGGAACATCTTTATTTTTTTAAGCCACCTGGTTTGTCTATCAAAACAAAATAATACAATATATATGCAACTAGACTGTATGAAAGAAATATTTTGGTTTATTCATTATATTCCCCTAAATTGTAATGCAATGCTTTTCAAACTTCAGTGTGCACATAGTTTTAACACAATACCAGATTGAAAAATACCACTTGGAAAAAAATAATGTTTTAAGTTAGTAAGATTAATTTGACATCATATTGATCTAGTATGGAGAATAAGAATTGATCATTTTGGAGGGCAGAGCCAATATGGTGACTGAGATAGAGCTACTGACCTGATTCCCGACAAAAAAAGGAAAAGGTAGGATTTTTTGCCTTCAGAAGGACAATAAATTCGGGGTCCTAGCTGTGACACCACGGGGGTGAATATAGCTCAGTTTGGGTTAGAATATAGAGGAAAAAAGAAAGGAAAAACTTTTTATTATTCCCGAAGCACACCCCTGCCCCCCCCCCCACCCCCACCACAACCAGACCCTGCTCCTAGCAGGCTGCTCCTAGCAGGCTGCTCCTAGCAGGCTGCTCCTAGCAGGCTGCTCCTAGCAGGCTGCTCCTAGAAGGCTGCTCCTAGCAGGCTGCTCCTAGCAGGCTGCTCCTAGCAGGCTGCTCCTAGCAGGCTGCTCCTAGCAGGCTGCTCCTAGCAGGCTGCTCCTAGCAGGCTGCTCCTAGCAGGCTGCTCCTAGCAGTCTCCCCTGCTGAACTTATTCTTTACCAAATTCCTGGCCAAACAGGGGTTCCATTCCTTTCCTATTCCTTTCTGAAACCCTTGGCCCTCTTACTTTCTGTCTAAGTCACCAACTGGACCTACAAAAGGGAAAGACTGCCTGAGGTGTTTTTTTCTTTTTTTTTCCCTGTTTTGTTTTTGGTTTTTGGGTTTGCTTGTTTGTTTGGTCTGTTTGCTTTATTTTCTTACCAATAAGCTGCCTCTGCTTAGGCTGCTTGAGGAAATCTGGGACAAGTTTTTTACCCTGCTCTATTTTATTATTAATATATATGGGTATATCCCTTTCCCACCCCCTCCTTTAGGTTGAACAGAATTAACTCTTAGTGTATTTTCCAGTGCTAAAGGACTGGGCGGCTTACCCATTGTGAGAGGAAATTCTTTCACTATCCCTACCTCCATTACCCACTCTCCCCTTCTCCCTCCTCCTGGATAATCAAAAATAAAATAAAATAAAACTCTTTCCTTTCACTGCTCTTTTATTACAGTTCGTTTTCTTATCTTTTCTCTATCTTGTTTTTCTTCTTTTTTTTTCTTTTTCTTGTCTTCCTTTCTTCCTTCCTTCTTCTTTGGCTTTCGGAATTCACTGATATTCATTTGTGAATTATTTTGGGGAAGAAATCTGACACAGAGTGGACTCTATGTGTGTATCTCTGCTCTACTTCCCTTTCTCCTCTTGCTACCCCTAGGATATATAGGGGATAGTAGATTTGCATAATGGTCAATTCTTGCTATCCCTTCTTTCCTTTCTCTTTCTTCTTCACTTGGACTTGGTTGCTATTTTTTCATGGACTAGAGACATTGTTTGGCTAACTGGTAGTGGTTAAACTGCTTCAATCCTTGCTTTAGTTGCTATTGTAATTTTGGAGATTGGTGATTGCATTTGTCATAAAGGTATTTAGTACAGTGTTGCTTGTACTCAAGACACAACAACTGAGGAACAACAGAACATAAAAATAAGAAACACATAAATCAAAAAAATGGGTAGATCAAGTACATATAAAACTGCTACTACAATGAATGAAGACAAGAGACCAGAAAAAACCACAAATCAGCCAGAAGTAACTTTAGATAAGAAAAATATGCAAACAATAATAAACTTATTAATCACAGAAATGAAAACAACTTTGGAGGAAAGGAATGGCAGTATTATTAAACAACAAGTGAGACCCTCAAGGAAAACACTGATCACCTTGAGGCAATTAGAGAACTGAAAGCTGAAATAGCTGAAATGAAGAAAGAAGCTGAGTGAAGGGAAAGCAGACTAGCAGAAGCAGAAAACAGAATTAGTGAGACAGAGGATGAGTTAGAGAAAACTAAGAAAGAGGTTAAAGAGCTCAAAAGAGATTGAAAGACACTGAAAACAACAACAGAGACATATGGGATGATCTCAAAAGAAGAAACATTCATATAATTGGCCTGCCAGAGGAAGAAAGAGAGGAAGGGGAAGGAAACATTCTAGCAGAAAATATAGAAGAAAACTTCCCATACTTGAATAACAGAAAGGACATTAAGATTCAAGAGGCCCAGAGAGTTCCAAACAGAATCAACCGAGACCTGAAGACACCAAGACACATCATAGTCACAATGAGAAGAAGGATAAAGGATCCTAAAGGCTGCAACAGGAAAACAAAAAGTCACATACAGGAGAAAACTCATTAGACATAAGACTATCAGCAGACTTATCCACTCAAACTCTAAAAGCCAGAAGAGAATGGCAAAATATATATCGAGTCCTGAGTGAAAAAGGTTTCAACCAAGGATCGCATATCCTGCTAGACTTTCATTCTAACTGGATCGATAGATCAAAACCTTCTTAGACAAATAACAGTTAAAGAAAGCAAACATTATCAAAATGGCCCTGAAAGAGGTTCTAAAAGACCTCTTATAAACAAGAACTTCATTACAATACTTGCCATATATCAGAGCAAATAAAAACTCGTTGAACAGTGCCACTACACTACGTTAAATCCATAAATCACTAAATGTCAATGGCTTAAACTCACCCATCAAAAGAGACAAAGTTGGAGGATGGATCAGAAACCATAACCCAACCATATACTGCTTGAAAGAATCCCGTCTGACACAACAGGATAAACACAGACTTAAAGTGAAAGGATGGAAAACTATCATACAGGCTAATGGACCACAAAAAAAAATTTGGAACAACCATTTTCATCTCTGACACAATAAATTTTAAATTAAATAAAGTAATAAAAGATAGGAATGAACATTACATAATGATTATAGGATTAATCAGCCAAGAAAACTTAACAATTATTAACATATATGCACCCAGTGATGGACCATTTAAATACATCAAACACCTCAAAGAACTTCAAAAATACATCAGTAGTAATACAATAATAGTGGGAGATTTTAACACCACACTCTCACATGTAGAGAGATCAACAAAGCAGAGAACCAACAAAGAAACAAGAGAATTAAATGAAGAGATGGTCAGACTAGACCTCCTGAAAATTTTCAGAGTTCTTCACCCCAAAAAACTGGAATATACATTCTTCTCAAATCCACACAATACATACTCAAGGATAGACCACATGTTATGCCATAAAGACAGCATCAATAAATTGAAGTGCACTGAAATCATCCCTAGTATCTTCTCAGACCACTACTGCACTACTGTTAGTGCAGTAATACTAACATTTAACAACAAACAGAAAATTATTCAAAGACACAGAATTTGGAAACCAAACCACATACTGCTTAAGAACCACTGGGTCAGACAGTCACTAAATCAAGGAATTCAAAAGTTCCTGGAAAAAAATGAAAATGAAGACACAAACTGTCAAAATATTTGGGACACAGCTAAAGCTCAAGTACTGAGAGGGAAACTCATAGCCATACAATCACATATTAAACAACAAGAAGAAGCTCAAATAAACGACCTTACTGCACACCTCAAGGACTTAGAAAAAGAAGAAAAAAGGAACCCTAAAGCAACCAGAAGGACAGAAATCACTAAAATTAGAGGAGAAATAAACAACATCGAAAATAAGAGAACCATACAGAAGATCAATGAAGCCAAATGTTGGTTCTTTGAAAGATTAAATGAAATTGACAACCCCCTAGCCAGACTCACTAAACAAAAAAGAGAGAAGATTCAAATTAATAGAATTGTAAACGATAGAGGAGATATCACAAATGACATCACAGAAATCCAGAAAATCATGTGAAATGTCTATGAAAAACTATATGGCACCAAGCTAGAGAATCTGGAAGAAATGCAACAATTCCTAGAAACATATGGCCTTCCAAAACTGAACCAAGAAGAACTACAAAACCTAAATGCACCAGTCACAGACAAAGAAATCGAAACTGTTATTAAGAATCTCCCCAACAACAAAAGTCCTGGACCAGATGGCTTCACAAATGAATTCTACAAAACTTTCAGTAAACAGTTAATACCCATACTCCTAAAGCTTTTCCATAAGATCAAAGAAACAGGGACACTCCCTTCCACCTTCTATGAAGCCAAGATCACCCTGATACCAAAAGCAGATAGAGACCCAACAAAAAAGGAAAACTACAGATGAATATCTCTGATGAACATAGATGCCAAAATATTAAACAAGATCTTGGCCAACCGGATACAGCAGCATATCAAAAAGATTGTTCATCACGAATAAGTGGGATTCATCCCAGGAATGCAAGGCTGGTTCAACATAGGTAAGTCTATCAATGTCATTCACCATATCAATAAAAGCAAAGCCAAAAACCACATGATTATCTCAATAGATGCAGAGAAAACCTTTGACAAAATCCAACACCAATTCATGCTCAAAACTCTGCAAAAAATGTGAATAGATGGGAAATTCCTAAAGATAGTAGAATCCATATATAGCAAACCAACAGCCAACATCATACTCAATGGACAGAAGTTGAAAGCATTTCCTCTCAGATCAGGGACTAGACATGGCTCCCCACTGTCACCATTACTCTTCAACATAGTATTGGAAGTTCTTGCCATAGCAATCAGGCAAGAGAAAGAAATCAAAGGAATACAGATTGGAAGGGAAGAAGTCAAACTCTCACTATTTGCAGACGACATGATAGTATACTTAGAAAAACCTAAAGAATCCAGCAGAAAGCTACTGGAAGTTATTAGGCAATCTAGCAAGGTGTCAGGCTACAAAATCAATGTACAAAAATCAGTGGCATTTATCTATGCAAACACTAAATCTGAAGAAGAAGACATCCAGAAATCACTCCCACTCACTGTTGCAACAAAATCAATCAAATACCTAGGAGTAAAGCTGACCAAAGAAGTGAAAGACTTGTACACTGAAAACTATGAGTCAATCTTCAAGGAAATAGAAACTGATACCAAGAAATGGAAAGACATCCCATGCTCATGGACAGGAAGAATAAATATCATCAAAATGAATATTCTCCCCAGAGCCATATTCAAATTTAATGCGATACCCATCAAAGTTCCACCAAGCTTCTTTAAGAAAATAGAACAAAAACTACATACATTTATCTGGAACCAGAAAACACCTAGAATTGCCAAAACCATCTTGAGGAAAAGAAACAGAAATGGAGGCGTACACTCACAGATCTCAAACTATATTATTATGCCATCATCATCAACCAGTGGAACAGAATTGAAAGCCCAGATCTAAACCCCCACACCAATGGACATCTAATCTTTGATAAGGGGGCCCAAAGTATTAAATGGAAGAAGGAGGCTCTCTTCAATAAATGGTGCTGGGAAAACTGGGTTATAGCATGCAGAAGAATGAAATTGAGCCCCCTTATCTCACCAGAAACAAATATCAACTCCAAATGGATCAAAGACCTGGATGTCAGACCGGAAACTATCAAATACTTAGAGGAAAACATTGGTAAAACACTTTCCCACCAAAACCTCAAGGAAATCTTTGATGTAACAAACCCAATTTCAAGGAAGACTAAAGCAGAAACAAACCAATGGGACTACATCAAATTGAAAAGCTTCTGCACAGCCAAAGAATCTATCACACAAACAAAGAGACCCCTCACAGAATGGGAGAAGATCTTCACATGCCAAGCATCAGACAAGAGACTAAGCACCAAAATATACAAAGAGCTCAGCAAACTTAGCACCAAAAAAGCAAATGAACCCATCCAAAAATGGGCAGAGGATATGAACAACACATTCACTTCAGAGGAGATCCAAAAGGCTAACAAACATATGAAAAACTGTTCCAGGTCAGAGAAATGCAAATTAAGACACTGAGATACCACCTCACTCCTGTGAGAATGGCATACATCAAAAAGGACAGCAGCAACAAATGTTGGAGAGGCTATGGGGACAGAGGAACCTTCTACACTGCTGGTGGGAATGTAAATTGGTCCAGCCTCTGTGGAGAGCAGTCTGGAGAATTCTCACAAGGCTAGACATAGACTTTCCTTATGACCCAGTAATTCCTCTCCTGGGCATATACCCAAGGATTCCATAATGCCCAACCAAAAAGACGTGTGTGCATCTATGTTCATAGCAGCATAATTCATAATAGTTAAAACCTGGGAGGAACCCAGGTTCC
Source organism: Erinaceus europaeus (assembly GCF_950295315.1). Classification (NCBI taxonomy): domain Eukaryota; kingdom Metazoa; phylum Chordata; class Mammalia; order Eulipotyphla; family Erinaceidae; genus Erinaceus; species Erinaceus europaeus. Next base: position 83,059,890 of record NC_080165.1, read on the forward strand.
CAACAGCAGATGAGTGGCTGAGAAAGCTGTGGTACATATACACAATGGAATACTATTCAGCTATTAAGAACAATGAGCCCACCTTATCTGACCCATCTTGGACAGAGCTAGAAGGAATTATGTTAAGTGAGATAAGTCAGAAAGATAAAGATGAGTATGGGATGTCCCCACTTATCAACAGAAGTTGAGAAAGAAGAACAGAAAGGGAAACTAAAAGCAGGATCTGATTAAATCAAGAGCAGGGCACCAATGTAAAAACCCTGTGGTGAAGGGAAGGGTGGCCATTGGGCTTCCCGGCAAGGTGGGGGGTGGGGGGGTGGGGTGATGGGACACAATATTTTGTTGGTGGGAGTGGTGTTTATGTACAGTCCTATTAAAGTGTAAACATATAAACCACTATTTAATTAATATGAGAGGTGAAAAACTGATGATATGTCTAGAACTTCTTAAAACACAAATTAAGTCTTTTTAATATATAGGCTCTCTTTGATATGTTGTCTCTTCAAAAGCCTAGACCAGGGAGAACAGTAGCAACTGGTAGCACAACTATATACAAGATGCTGGGTATTATACCCCAAACCCTATCAAAGGAACTTTCCAAAGTTAACCCTATCACCAAATAATGTGATGATAACAATAACTATCTATTGTCTTATTGAACCCTAAGACAACAGGAACCTCACATCTCCACTACAGAGCCTATATTTCCCCCAGTCCTGGAACCTTAGGGTGGGGTCCACTTTTCTGCATGCTTCTCTCTATTCAAATCAAATAATTTTGCATCTGCGGATTGCAACCTAATCAACACGAGTGCCACCCCAGCATGCTTCACTTCAGACTGTGTCCAGAGACTTCAGGTGTGGAATGACAACCCTTCAGCTTCATCACTCAGGTGAGACCTTTCCTTTCATAGTATTCTCTAATTCCATTCCAGGTGTTCCACTCCCCAATAAAGTCCCCAAACCTAGATATAGTCCAGGTCCCCTGAGATAGAGCATAGGTTCACCCATGCCCATAAACTACGGGAAAAATATATACCTGAAAGCAGAAGTATACAAGAGCATGCAGGGAATACTGCCAACACTTCATCTGCACTATTACAGTCTTTAGGTCCATGATTGTTCAACAATTTGTTTGGCTTTGTATGTTAAGTCTCTTTTTAGCCACCAGGTTCTGGATGCCAGCAAAATGCTGACCAGACTTCCCTCGACAGACGACCCCATCAATGTGTACTGGAGCTCCACTTCTGCAAAGCCCCACCCTACTAGGGAAAGAGAGAGGCAGACTGGGAGTATGGATCAACTAGTCAATGCCCATGTTCAGCGGGTAAGCAAATACAGAAGCCAGACCTTCCACCCTCTGCAACCCACAATGACCCTGGATCCATACTCCCAGAGAGATAGAATGGGAAGGCTATCAGGGGAGGGGATGGGATATGGAGATTGGGTTATGGGAATTGTGTGGAATTGTACCCCTCTTATTCTATGGTTTTGTTAATGTCTCCTTTCTTAAATAAAAAAATAAATAAAAATTAAAAAACATGAAAGAAAAACTTTAAACAGAATTTCAAGGTGTAAAAGACACTTTGAGTTCAGTATGCATTCAGGTAGAAGGGTTAAGAAGTAGACTCACTCATGCAGAATAAAGACTATCTAATATAGAAGATAAAACTGTCCCACTCTTCCAATTTAAAGATGAGCCAGGAAAGGTCTAGAAAAAAAGAGAGAAAAACAAAGAAACAAATGAACAAAAATATCTATCAAATTGCAGATTCTGTAAAAAGATGGAATGTAAGAGTGATAGAAATTCCTAAAGCAAAAGATAGATGAAAGGAATAGATACCATTTTCAGAGAAATTTTAGTTGAGAATTTTTCTCTCTTAGGCTATACTCAGAGAATATTCATCCAAAAGGTAGAGCATAGACATGAATATAAAATGACCAACATCAAGGCACATCATTGTAAAACTGTTAAAACTCAATGACAAGGGAGGACAAAACAAGGTCCCCTAGGGAAAGGAAGAAAAATTGAATACAAAAGTAGAGTTATCAGACCATATTCCTTTTCACAAACCCTAGAGGCAAAGAGGGAAAGACATAATAAAACTACTACAAGATAGGGAATTCCAACCACAGATTTTGTTTCCTGAAAAAGTATCCTTTAAATATGAGGAGAAAATAAATATTTTCTCAAATATCCAAAAGTTAATGGAATTTGCCATCATCAACCCCAACTTACAAGAATTACTGAAAGGAGTCCAACAAGAAATGAGGAAGCAAAGGAGCACTAGTGCTAAGTAGGGTGAACAGTAGTAGACTAGAACTATGAACACAATTAAAATAACAATAAAACAGGAAAGGGGAAGAAATCAATGGTCAAAATATTTCTACAAATGTTAATCAATACCAACCTAAACCTAAAAAAATACTTTTATTTTTTAGATAGGCTAGGCTAATTATTACACTTATGGTAACCACAGTACAAAACAAGGAACAGAAATTTATAGAAAGCATAAGAGAATCAGTGAGGAATTTATCACAGAAACCCATCCACACAAATGACAGATAGAAACAAATGGGTAAAGAACCAATATTAAAACAAACCCAAAACAAAAATCAGAATGGACATAAGTAAATCACATATAGCAATAATCATCCTAAATGTGAAAGAACTAAATTCACCTGTCAAAAGACTCAGAGTAGCTAAATGTTAAGGATCAGGATCCGTCCATTATATGTATTCAGGAAACACATAATCAAAGAAAAGACAAACATAAGAGCCTGAAGAAATATGTTCCAACTAATAATTCAGGAAAAAAAGGACTGGGACAGCTATTCTATTCTCAAAAAATGAAATTGATTTTTAGGTAAACACATTCAGGAGAGACTGGGAGGAGTACTACATAAAGGTAAAAGGATTAATCCAACAAGAAGACATTACCATTATAAGTATATGTGCCCCAAATTCAGGTGCAACCAAATATATAAAACAAATACTTACTGAACTCAAGGGAGAAATTGATGGAAATACAGTAATAGTAGTATATCTTAACACCACACACAGTGAGAGACAGATCATTTGGACAAAAAAATCGATAGAGAAATAGTTTTTTTTTTTTTTTGAGGAATAGTGTTTTTAAATGAAACCTCAGACAAAATAGACCTAACAGATATATACAGAATTTTCTTTTTTAAAAAAATATTTATTATTATTTTTTTCCTTTTTTTGCCCTTGTTGTTTTATTGTTGTAGTTATGATTGATGTCATCCTTGTTGGATAGTACAGAGAGAAATGGAGAAAGGAAGGGAAGACAGAGAGGGGGAGAGAAAGATAGACACCTGCAGACCTGCTTCACTGCCTGTGAAGCGACTACCCTGCAGGTGGGGAGCCAGGGGCTAGAACCAGGATCCTTAGGCCGGTCCTTGTGCTTTACACCACATGCACTTAACCCACTGCGCTACTACCCAGCTCCCTATACAGAATTTTCTATCCCCAGGGAAATGAATACATATTATTCTCAAATACACATGGAACATTCAGAAGGATTGACCATATGCTAGGTCACAAAGATAGCCTAAACAAATATGTAAATATTAAAAGTATAAAAATATATCTTTTCAGACCATGATGGCACGAAAGTAGAAATCAACCACAAAAATAAAAGAAACTGCTCCAAAGTCTGGACACTCAACAACATGCTTCAGAGCAACACATAGGTCATTGAAGAAATAAAAAAAAAAAAGAATTGCCTTGATACCCAAGAAAATGAAAAAGCCAGCTATGAGACCGTATAGGTACAGCAAAAGTAGTCCTAAAAGGGAATCTTATAGCAATACAGGTCCACATTAAAAAAGAAGGGAAATCAGCAGTAAACCATTTAACAACCCAACTGAACAAACAACAAATGGAGAAACAAAGAGATCAAACAGTCAGTAGGAGACAGGAAATAGTTGGATTAGGATAGAGAGTAGCTCCTGTTCTTCAAAAAATTCTATGGATAAAATTAACTATTTACCTTCATCTACTAGACCCAGGATATATATATATATCACTGGAGCCTGTAACCTCTGAGTCCCTACTAGTCTGAGCTCATAGCTCAGGGCCACATTGCAGGGGACTTTTCTAATTTCAGAGTAGTATTTCTTATTTTAGTTTCACTTTGGTAATATCCTAGCAGATTAGAAATCAAGTTACACCTGAGAGTAGAACTTTCTGAAGATAGAATGTTCTGCTGCCTTCCAAAAACTTTCCTTTGTTTCTCCCCTTATTGGAAGAACTGGAAGATTTTTCTCAGATACTTACCCTGGGAATCAAGTCAAACTCCTGTAGTTAATTCTCACAGTATTGTGTGGGGTGGGGAATTCTCTGATAGGGACCTCCTAGAGTTCTTAATTCTGACTTGTCTATGTTAAGTCTCCAGAAATTCATTGGCTACACTTCAAAGGTTTGTACCCTGACACAAGCTACTAAGGTGATAGTCACTTATGAGTCTGTTTCTTCCACTAAGCTGTAACTACTTGTATTATTTCACACTGTCATCTTGAGGGCAGAGGATTATCTTATCTCCTTATCTCTTACTGGTTCTAGACCATTTCTTTTACTTTTGCCTATTTAACTAGATTAGCATATTTGTATTTTAGAATCTATTGATGACTTCTAAACTCCTTACATGTGAAATTGAAATATATATATATATATGTTTTAATAAGAAAACTAATTTTAATGTCAACATAAAATAAGGATGTTCTCTAGTTATAACAATTGAATTTATATATAACAATTAAAGACAGTAAACAATACTCTGAAAAGACACTTTTAATTATACCACATTTTCTTTCAGAGCTATTACATATTTGCAAAGTAATTTCTCTGAGCTTCAAAATTTCATTCAAAACAAAAATAAAAGCTGTCTTTGTATTAGAGGTATTAGAAGATTTATTCTCTTTGATATTCTGAAGAGTGTACTATAATGTCAAAGAAATATAGGACAATTATAAATGGTCATACTGACTTAAGGGCAAAAATAATGATGTATTTCAAAAAGACATTTAATATGAACAACAAAATCATAATTTTAATTAAAGAAGAAATCTAAAGAATAAAAATTAATTTTTGATAAAAAATCTACTATGCACAAGTACTTTTTTTTTTCAAAATCAGTATCACTTTATGTAGGATATGTTGAATTGCTGCATTACTGTTGTGATTTGGGGTGCATTACTACATTTACCCAGGAAAGATGCTAGAACACTTCACCCTCCACAAAACTGTCTTCCTCCTTTACCCTAAGATAGTCAGTTCCAACTGCCTCTTTGTACCTCTTTCCCTCTTTGAGTCCCCAGAGAAACATCACCTTTATTGGTGCATTTTTCAGTGATATTATGTCTCTCTGCATCATCATTGTATATAAAAATGAGACAAATTTGATGTATTTTAGAATGATTGAGTTAACCCTTAATTTATGTGTGTCTTGTTCATAGAATAGACAGTTACACTTTTTTATAGCTTGACATATTTTCTCCAGTAAAATTGTCTATCTGAAAATATCTCCTGTAATGTTCAGCATTCTCAATATTGTAGTTACTGCTTTGATTTCAGTCAAAAACATCACATGTACAACTATTAGTGAAATGTTACTAACAACACTATAATAAGAACTACCATTTTTCATGACTCTTATGTGTGTGGTATACAGATATCATTTCATTTCTGTTCTTTCTCTGTAAGGTAAATATAGATGTACCTGTATTATAGGTATCAGAACAGGTTTAGATTGTTTAGCTAATTCTAAATCAAACTATTAGGATGCAGATAATATAGAATTCAAACTGATATTCTTTCATTACAGTGGACATTTCCAGTTCTGACACTGATTCTGGTATATGTGTATTTTCCAATATCATCAGACAATCAATTCAAATATGCTGTTATTTGGACATGGTATCAGATCACACAAGCTTAAGGCTCAATCTTACAAAACCAACCTGCCTCAGCTTCTGATTTCAGACATCAACTGAAAGTACAAGTCCTATGCTAGAAATTAGAAACTTCAACAACCTCCCTCTTGGACTTGGCCAATCTGTTAAAGTGTTTCACATAACTCAGAGAGGTTTTCCTTGCTAGAGAAATGAGTTAGTTATAAAAGTATATAATACAGCCTATATAGTACAGAAAGTTATGTAAGATAGAGGCAGAGCTTGCACACCTTCAAATCTATTACTCTTGTCATTTTGTCATATATTATATGACATGCAAGCTCTTGTAGACCCATCTGTTTTGACTTTTATAGAGGATTCATTGAATAAGTATGATTAAGTAATTTTCAGTTGCTGAATGAATGATCCTCCAATTCATGAATGTTAAGAAAATGGTACTGAAATTTGAGAGTGTTAGTCACATGATTGTTTTCCTCCAGATAATGTCTTCAACTTTAGGTCTTTTCAAAAATTATATATTTAAAACCATCCTAAATGTAGTTTTAAAATCCTTATTATGTATATTAAAATAATTTATGTAAACTTTCATTTAGAAAATTTAGGGGACTTAAAATTTTTTTGCCAGATATTGGAGACCAAGTATACTTATTATAAGTCACATTATTACCATACTGTGAGCAAAATAAATAGGATTTCATTTGTAAATCATACTTAGAGAAACAAGACTCAAGAAAATGAGCTATTAGGTAATGAGAATAGATAATAAAGACTAAGTGCATATGGAAACAATAATAACTTAAAAGAGTTAAAAATGAAAAAAAATGATAATTAAAAATCTGACAATATCTTTGGAAAAGAGTTTTTATATATGAATGGAACTTTCGTAATCATAAAGTTAAAAGATCGACACTGCAAGAGTGAATAGAGATCCAGAAATATGAGAGAGAGATTTGGGGATTAGTTAGGAAATTGGTTAAGAGTTACATATCTGTACATTATCACCTAACTTAAATCAAGTTTATAGTAAAGAGGCCAAGTTGGGAGTGAAAGTGTTTTACATATACCTACCATGGGGAGATGAGAAATTGTACCCATGTGTTAACAACTGGACTGTAATTATCTGCAAATTCCCTGATAAAGAAAAAAAAATACACAACCTAAAAAAAAAGAGGCACATTAAAAAAGCCACATGTCATCTAAGAAAGCACACTTGTACAAATATCATTTGTTAGCCTTTTTAATGTTTTATAACTGTCGATGAGGGAACTAAAACTGGAAAGATGATGATAAAACGGGCTGGGTGGTGGTGCACATGGTTGAATGCACTGTATGCTACAATGTTCAGGGATCTATATTCAAACCTTCAGTCCCCACCTGCAGGAGGAAAGCTTCACAAGTGGTGAAGTGGTGCTATAGGTGTCTCTCTATCCTTCTCCCTTTCTATATTTGCCTTACTCTTAATTTCTGGATATCTCTATCTAATAAATAAAGATTAAAATGACAAATCTTTAAAAAAAACATGAAAAACAATGTCTATGCTTAGGAGGGGGCATATTTGGATAGAGGCTATCACATTGGACATAGATAACTAGAAAACTTCAGAGAGATAGTAAATATTTTGTTTATTAAAAAGTAGAGAAAAAGTTATAACCCTTCCCACCCTCAAATAGTGAAGTTTCTCCACAGAAGATAAGGATGGGAGCTTGAACCCATGCTGTTGGCCATACTGGGTGCATCACCTCCTGGCCCCTCTGCTTTAATTCTTTAAGGAGTTACTGAAGCAAGTTTCTTCCCACACTTCCCTTAGTTCCAGCTGCTCTAGTCTTTTCTTTAGGTTCCTGATTATTAAAAAAAATATTCACCCTGCTTTATATCTTACCACTTTTCAGTCACCAAGTTTCAGAAACTACCATCCTGACTTCCCTGGGTGGACAACTGCACCAATGTGTCCTGAAACCTTATCTCTCCAGGCTTGGGGTATGATGAACCTGCCAACATCTATGTTCAGTGTACAAGTAATTACAGAAGCCAGACCTTCCACCTTCTGCACCCTATAAAGAGTTTTGGTCCATATTGCAAAAGGGATAAAGAATAGGGAAACTTCACTGATGTGAAACTTTGTTGGTGGGAATCATATGGAATTGCAACCATCTTACCTAAGATCTTGTTATTAAATAACTAATAAAAGAAAAAAGATAGACTTGAAGAAAAATGATAACATTTATTATCTTCTATGTACTGTGTATCATGTGAATTTCTTATATATTAGTGAATTAGTAATGGCTTACAAGATCGTATGTTTACAGAGATATAGTTCCACACTGCACCCTTCAGCACAGTTCTGTGCCATTCCTATCTCCTTTCTGACTACTCCCCCCAAACAGCTACCATAATTTTCTTTTTTTTTTTTTTAATTTAAGAAAGGATTAATTAACAAAACCATAGGGTAGGAGGGGTACAACTCCACACAATTTCCACCACCCAATCTCCATATCCCACCCCCTCCCCTGATAGCTTTCCCATTCTCCATCCCTCTGGGAGCATGGACCCAGGGTCATTGTGGGTTGCAGAAGGTAGAAGGTCTGGCTTCTGTAATTGATTCCCCGCTGAACATGGGTGTTGACTGGTCGGTCCATACTCCCAGTCTGCCTCTCTCTTTCCCTAGTAGGGTGGGTCTCTGGGGAAGTGGAGCTCCAGGACACATTGGTGGGGTCTTCAGTCCAGGGAAGCCTGGCTGACATCCTGATGGCATCTGGAACCTGGTGACTGAAAAGAGAGTTAACATATGAAGCTGCACCGCCCCGTCACAACCACCAGAGAGACTGACAAAGTCATCTCCTCTGGACCTGCATTCAGACTTCAAAGAAGCTGGGCAGAAGGACGGGAATGGGTCGACGCATTCTCCCCCCATTATTGCTACAAAAAATTATACTGTCACAATTGATTTATAATGCTTTGGCAGTGCCTGGTGGGAATGGAGAGTCAGAAGCACCCCCTCTCCCTTACACAGGAGCATATTTGAAAGTTTCATTATGAAAGTGGAGAAGGTGTGTCAACATAGATGGACAAAACAAGTCATGTTATGACTTGCCCCTCATAGAAACAATACAGAGATTGAGGCCTCCCAGGTACAAGTTGACATATTGAAACAAAGAAAGATTAATAGTTAAACTGTACCAGACCTAGATGAGCAGTGGTCCACGACTAGGTAAAGATCTGTATGCCCCCATAGAAGATTAATGGTAGAGATAGCCCTCAGCAAAAGTCTAAAACAATTCTGGGTATGACCTCCCCTGGGAACAGAAAGATACAAAGTATTGTACCCATTCTTTACAGTTATAGGGGAATAACATGTAGCTTGCCAAAGCCACAAGACTATTGTTACTTCTTTATGAGCTGGTTGCTTAGGCAACCTGAATGTAACCTGAAAAAAGTATAAAAGCTAATGCAGTTTCACTATTAAAATGAGTCCAGATTCACCCTCCAGTAGAGTGTGGTATCTATCTGTTCTCCCTCGCTGACTCCTGACCCACCTGGGAGGTTGCCTTCAAGACCCCTGACCCTCCTGCTGCTCATCCACTGAGTGGTCCGCGGCATGAAGCCTAACAAATTGTTGAGCAATCATGGACCCAAAGCTTGAAATAGTGGAGAGGAAGTGTTAGGGAGGTACTCACTGCAAACTTTAGTGTACTTCTTCTTTCAGGTATATATTTTGCAGTAGTTTATAGATACGTGTGAACATATGCTCTCTCTCACAGAAACTGGTGTATATCTAGGTTTTGGGACTTTGTTAGAAAGTGAACTACCTGAGATGAAATTAGAGTGTACTATAAAAGGAAAGGTCTCACCCGAGTAATGAAGCTGAAGGGTTGTCATTCCACATGTGAAGTCTCTGGACACAGTCTTAGGTTGTTGTATGCTTTACATTGGGTTCTAGTTCTCCCCCACTCTCAATGTTAAACCATTAGTCAGCAACCTGGTCATTGACATTACTATCAAAGTTCCTTCTTAGTCTTCCTACCTGCTAAAACACTTCATCTATTTTGTTAGCTGGTAAGAATCAGAGAATTAGGAAACAAAGGCTATCTGATGATACTACAAAAAGAAAAGATGATGTGCAATTTGCTTGTATCTCTAAAAGATGTTTGAATCTTATCTACCCTGGAGGCCTTGCTAAGTTGCAACATGAAGTATGAATTAATTCTCAGACCCAAATGGGATGTTACAACTCAGGTTCAATGCTTCAGAGAAAGTATTTTATTTTATTTTATCTTTAACTCTGTTCTGTTTGGGAGGAATAATTCTGTGATTAGTGCCATAGCTCAAAACAGTAGATCTTAAACTCTCTCTCTCTCTCTCTTGTTTTTTTGTTCTGAAAACCTTGTTTAAAGGGAATTTTTCTCATTGATCTCAATGCTAAAGTTAATTCTTTTCACTCTAGAGCATTATAAAGCATACTAGTTAACAGCATGAGTAAATTTCTTATGCTTAGAGTTTTTACATATGAAAAAATTTCTACAAAGAATATAAAAAATAGTTAGAATTGAAATGTTATTATTTAAATTTTTTATTAAAGATATAAAATATGAAACAAGGTATGAGGATCAGGATAAACTTATATACATTTTTATGTATATCATTTATATTCATACTTCAGTAATGGACTAATGAGAAAAGATCTAAAATATTTGTAACACTTCTAATGATTCTCTTATAATATTTCTCAATTAATGCTATGTCATTTATCCATTTGCCATAGATATAAACATTATTATTAGGGTAGTTTTTCTTTTTCCCCAAAATTAGTATAAATGGACTCTTACCAAATAAGCTCTTTAGCAGCTGTCTTTTTCTACCACATATTACACTTAAGACTCTTTAAAATAACACATTAATATAATAGTCACTTTTATTAGAGTATAATTACTACTGAAAAAAATTAACACAAGACTGATAACCACGGCCTGTGTTTTATGAACTACCATAGGCTGCGTGCAATTTTTTCCACCACTTTAGTCTAGTTGAGCTTTTTTTTTTAATTATAGTGACCACAAATTTTTTAAATAAACATTCTAATAGATAAATTATGTAACTCTGAAACCTGGATCCCTATTTGGCATTCCCTGATTTAGAAGGAGGGATCACATAATCCCTAGTTCTTTACACTTTTGAAAATATCTAAATAAAAAAATTGTCCAAGTGGACTTTCAATGAGAAACTCTTTTAGAAGAAAATAATTAGAATATCTTTTTGACCATCTCATAACTTGTTTGAGGGTGAGCGGGTATATATATATATATATTTTTTTTTTCTTAGCTAATGGGTTTTCTTTTCTGCTTCCTTGGGACAAAATTTGAATGTATGCAGTTAATGATACTTGCAGGTACCTCAGGAACTGCATCTGTGTTCAGCACTGAATTTCAGAGAAAGTTACATTGGGACACTCCAAATAACTAAGACAATATTTATAATGTCAAGATATAGGTCTTCTTTTGTAACAGAGTGAATTGATAAAAAAAAGATCAACATTAGCCTAGCTTTGTTTTCAATGTGCTGTTAGGAAGTCTGTGAAATTGGGGACAATAAAAGGGCTCTGTCATGCCATTTGTAAAATTCTTTATAGCAGCCCTTAAAATTAAATGCATTTTTTAAAAAATTATTTCTTTATTGGGGAATTAATGTTTTACATTCAACAGTAAATACAATAGTTTGTACATGGATAACATTCCCCAGTTTCCCATTTAACAATACAACCCCCACTATGTCATTTATCATCCTTCATGGACCTGTATTCTCCCCACCCACCCACCCCAGAGTCTTTTACTTGGGTGAAATAGGCCAATTCCAGTTCAGGTTCTACTTGTGTTTTCTTTTCTGATCTTGTTTTTCAACTTCTGCCTGAGAGTGAGATCATCCCATATTCATCCTTCTGTTTCTGACTTATTTCACTCAACATGATTTTTTTCAGGTCCATCCAAGATCGGCTGAAAACGGTGAAGTCACCATTTTTTACAGCTGAGTAGTATTCCATTGTGTATATATACCACAACTTGCTCAGCCACTCATCTGTTGTTGGACACCTGGGTTGCTTCCAGGTTTTGGCTATTACAAATTGTGCTGCCAAGAACATATGTGTACACAGATCTTTTTAGATGGATGTGTTGAGTTCCTTAGGATATATCCCCAGAAGAGGGATTGCAGGGTCATATGGTAGGTCCATTTCTAGCCTTCTGAGAGTTCTCCAGACTGTTCTCCACAGAGGTTGGACCAATTGACATTCCCACCAGTAGTGCAGGAGGGTTCCTTTGACCCCACACCCTGTCCAGCATTTGCTGCTGTTACCTTTTCTGATGTATGACATTCTCACAGGAGTGAAGTGATATCTCATTGTTGTCTTTATTTGCATTTTTCTGACACTCAGAGACTTGGAGCATTTTTTTCATGTTTCTTAGCCTTTCGAATCTCTTCTGTGGTGAATATTCTGTCCAAGTCCTCCCCCCATTTTTGGATGGGGTTATTTGTTGTCTTGTTGTTGAGTCTGGCAAGCTCTTTATATATATTGGTTATTAAACTCTTGTCTGATGTATGACATGTAAAGATCTTCTCCCATTCTGTGAGGGGTCTCTTGGTTTGGGTAGTGGTTTCTTTAGCTGTGCAGAAGCTTTTTAATTTGATGCAGTCCCATACGTTTATACTTGCCTTAGTCTTCTTTGTAATTGGATTCGTTTCATTGAAAATGTCTTTAAAATTTATGTGGAAAAGAGTTCTGCCAATATTTTCCTCTAAGTATCTGATAGTTTGTGGTCTAACATCTGAGTCCTTGATCCACTTGGAATTTACTTTTGTATTTGGTGAAATACAGTGATTCAGTTTCATTCTTCTGCATGTTTCAACCCATTGTTTCCAACACCATTTGTTAAAGAGACTCTGCTTTCCCCATTGAATAGTCTTGGCCCCTTTGTCAAAGATTAGATGTCTATATGTGTGGGGCCTCATTTCTGGGCTTTCAATTCTATTCCACTTGTCAGTGTGTCTGTTCATGTTCCAGTACCAAGCAGTTTTGATGACAATGGCCCTATAATACAGTTTGAGATCTGGGAGTGTGATGCCTCCGGTTCTGCTCTTTTTTCTCAAGATTGTTTTGGGAATTCTAGGTCTTTTCTGGTTCCAGATAAACATTTGTAGCATTTTTTCTATTCTCCTAAAAAATGTGGTTGGGATCTTTATGGGGATAGCATTAAATTTGTAGATGGCTCTGGGTAATATATTCATTTTGATGATGTTAATTCTTCCAACCCATGAACATGGAAGATCTTTCCACTTCTTTGTGTCTTTTTCAATTTCTTTGAGTAGTGACTCATAATTTTCAGTATACAAGTCTTTCACTTCTTTGGTTAGGTTTACTCCTAGATATTTTATTGTTTTTGTTGCTATAGAAAAAGGAACTGATTTCTGGATTTCAATTTCTTCTAACTTAGTGTTTGCATAGAGGAATGCCACTGACTTTTGAATGTTAATTTTATAGCCTGACATCTTAATGTATTGCCTGATGATTTCCAAAAGCTTCTTGCTGGATTCCTTAGGTTTTTCCATGTATACTATCATGTCATCTGCAAATAAGGAGAGTTTGACTTCTTCTCTTCCAATCTGTATGCCTTTAATTCCTTGCTCCTGCGTGATTGCTATGGCAAGAACTTCCAACACTGTGTTGAATATTAATGGTGATAGTGGGCATCCCTGTCTAGTACCTGATCAGAGTGGAAATGCTTCCGGTTTTTCACCATTATGATGTTGGCTGTAGGTGTGCTATATATAGACTCCACTATCTTCAGCAATTTTCCATCTATTCCCATTTTTTGTAGTGTTTTGATCATAAAGGGATGTTGTATTTTGTCAAAGACTTTCTCTGCATCTATTGATATGACAATGCGGTTTTTGGTCTTCCTTTTGTTGATGTGGTGGATCACATTGATTGATTTACATATATTAAACCAACCTTGCATGCCTGTGATAAACCCCACTTGGTCATGATGAACAATCTTTTTGATATACTGCTGTATCCGGTTGGCTAGAATTTTGTTCAATATTTTCACATCTATGTTCATTAGACATATTGGTCTGTAGTTTTCTTTTTTGGTTGTGTCCCTGTCTGCTTTTGGTATCAGGGTGATGGAAGACGGCAGGGAGTATTCCAGTGTCTTCAATCTTCTGGAAGACTTTTAATAGTAGAGGTATTAGTTCTTCTTTGAAGGTTATGTAGAATTCATTTGTAAAACCATCTGGTCCAGGACTTTTATTTTGGGGGAGATTTTTGACAACTGTTTCAATTTAATTAGCTGTGATGGGCCTGTTCATGTTATCCACTTCCTCTTTACTTAGTTTTGGAAATTGTTAGGTGTCTAGGAAATCGTCCACTTCTTCCAGGTTCTCTAGCTTGGTGGCATATAGTTGTTCATAGAAGCCTCGCATGATATGTTGAATTTCTGCGGTGTCTGTTGTGATATCTCCTCTTTCATTTACTATCCGATTTATTTGGGTCTTCTCCCTTTTTTGTTTTGTGAGTCTGGCTAAAGGTTTGTCGATTTTGTTTACTCTTTCGAAGAACCAACATTTACTTTCGTTGATCTTTTGTATTATTCTCAATGTTATTTATTTCTGCCCTAACTTTAGTGATTTCTGTCCTTCTGGTTGCTTTAGGGTTCCTTTGTTCTTCTTCTTCTAGGTCTTTCAGATGTGCAATCAGGCTGTTTATTTGTGCCTTTTCTTGTTTCCTAATGTGTGCTTGTATAGCTATGAACTTCTCTCTTAGGACTGCTTTAGCTGTGTCCCAAATATTTTGATAGCTTGTGTCTTCATTTTCATTGAACTCTTGAAACATTTTGATTTCTTCCTTGATTTCCTCTTTGACCCAGAAGTTGTTAAGAAGTGTACTGTTGAGCTTCCACATTTTGGCACTGTTACTAATCTTTTGTTGATTGTTAAGTGTTAGTTTAATTCCACTGTGGTCTGAGAAGATGCTTGGGATGATTTCAGTGCTCTTGAATTGGCTGATACTGTCTTTGCGGCCTAACATATGGTCTGTCCTTGAGAATGACCCACGTGGATTTGAGTAAAATGTGTATTCCAGTTTCTTGGGGTGAATGACTCTGAAAATGTCCAATAGTTCTAGTTTATCTATCTCTTCATTTAGCTCCCTTATATCTTTATTGATTTTCTGCCTGGATGATCTGTCAAGTTGAGAGAGTGGGGTGCTGAAGTCCCCTACTATGATTTTGTTACTGTTAATATATTGCTGTTGCTCTTTCAGTAGAATTTTGATGTATTTAGATGGCTTCTCATTGGGTGCATAGATGTTAATAATTGTTAAGTCCTCTTGATTGACTGATCCTCGGAGCATTAAGTAGTGTCCATTCCTATCTTTTTTAACCTTATCTATTTTAAAGTCTATCATGTCAGATATGAGAATAGCTGTTCCTGCCCTTTTTTGTGGGCCATTGGCTTGTATGATAGTTTTCCATCCTTTTACTTTAAGTCTGAGTTTGTCTTGTTGAGTTAGGTGTGTTTCCTGTAGACAGCATATTGTTGGGTTGTGTTTTCTGATCCATCTTCCTACTCTGTGTCTTTTAATAGGTGAATTCAGGCCATTGACATTTATTGATATCAAAGATTGAAGATATTTTAATGCCATTCTTGTAGAGTTTTAGAGTGTTTTGATAAATGTCCTATTTGTGGTGATTTGGTTGTTTATAGGAGACCTTTCAGAACTTCTTTCAGGGAAGGCTTGGTGATGGTTGATTCCTTCAACTGTTGCTTGTCTGAGAAGGTTTTGATGCCTCCCTCTAGTCTGAATAACAGTCTAGCAGGATATAGTATTCTTGGCTGAAAGCCTTTCTCATTTAGCACTCAATAGATATCTTGCCATTCTCTTCTGGCCTGTAGTGTTTGTATGGAGAAGTCTGCTGCTAATCTTATGGGTTTTTCTTTGTAGGTGACTCTTTGTTTTTCTCTTGCAGCCTTCAGGATCCTTTCTTTATCCTTATTCCTTTCCATTCTAAGTATGACATGTCTTGGTGTCTTTAGGTCTGGGTTAATTCTGTTTGGGACCCTCTGGGCTTCTTGAATCTTTATGTCTTTGATGTTGTCTAGACTAGAGAAGTTTTCAGCTACTATGGCCTGGAAAATGCTTTCTTCCTCTCCTTCTCTTTCTTCCTCTGGTATGTCAATAATGCGTATATTGTTTCTTTTGAAGTCATCCCATAGGACTCTGTTGTTGTTTCAGCATCTCTTAATCTCTTTTTGAGATCTCTTACTTCTTTTTTGGTTGTCTCTAACTCATCCTCAATCTTGCTAATTCTGTCTTCAGCCTCATAGATTCTATTCTGTCTGCCCTCTACTGTTTTCTGAAGTTCATCTATTTTGTTGCCCTGCTCTGATACTGTTTTAGCTTGTTCAGCTAGTTGCATTCTTAGCTCAGAGATTTCAGCTTTCAGCTCTCTAATAACCATGAGATAATTAGTATTTTCTTCCATATTCTCATTTGTTGTTCCTGCATTTCTGGTTACATTTTTTTCAAATTCTTTACTCACTCCCGTTATTATTTCCTTAGCTAATGTTTGGATGTTGAACTCATTATTTTGTGCTTCACCTTCTGGAGGACTTTTAGCTGGACTCTTGTCCTGGTTCGATTCTCCAATATTTTTTCTTGTTGTTTTAACCATTTTATATATTATGTTATGAGTTCCTTTATCAGTACTTTTCAAATTATTGATCACTATTGCCTGGATTGACTTGTGTCTAAGTAAGTTAATTAAAGTGTTCACAGTGGTGGAAGTTAACAGTTATTTCAATCCCTGAGTTGGAGCTCAGAGTTTTAAAAGCCTTTTTTTTTTTCCTTCCCTGTAGGCTATGGGAGCCTGAGGTCTTTTAAACTATCAATAGGCTTCTTAGCTTAATCACTGACTCTTGACCAAGAGATAAAGCAGGGTGTGGCAGAGATAATCCAGTGGTTATGCAAAGAGACCTTCACAGCCCCTCTGCTATGCCACCAAGGTATAGGTCTTCTGAGTTTTCTGGTTAGATCTCTGTCCCCTGGTGTCCCTTCCTGTTGCTGCTCCAGATTCGGTGATTTACTGGGTTCCTGTGGTCATTCTAGTCCTGTCTTTTTTCAGTCCCGGGTGGTCTCCTTTGGTATTCCTAGTTGATCTGGGACAGGAGAGGAGAGGAAAGGAGAGGAGAGGAGAGGAGAGAAAGTGATCTGCTGCTCGTAGCTCCGCCTCCAGAAGTCAAATGCCCCAAAATTAAATGCATTTTTTATAGCTATATTGTAGTTTTATTTAAGTACTTATTTGAGATCTTTGGGGAAGAGTACTTTTACAGGCATAAGAAAGTCAAAATAAATAAATAAGTACTTAAGCAATACCCACCCCAGATTAGAGTGCTTCAATAAAGACAATAGAAGTCTATAATTATGTGCTTATTTGAGATCTTTGGGGAAGAATGCTCTTACAGGCATAAGAAAGTCAAAATAAATAAATAAGCACTTAAACAATACCCACCCCAGATTAGAGTGCTTCAATAAAGACAATATAAGTCTATAATTAATATTTGTTGGTTATATAATAATTATTTATCTTATATAGACAATCAAACTCTCTTTTCATCTCAGAAGCAAGACAAACATGGGCTAGCTCAAAATCATACTATTTTAAGAAGTTACCTGAATGTAAAAATATTTCAATGGCTTATAATGTCAATCACAAATTTTGCCACTTTCTGGAAACTTTTAATATAATATAAATTCTAGCAAACAGGTTGGGCAGTTTTAATTACTTTAATTCCAACTTACTGTGTAATAGGATAAAGGCTCTAAATTTTCTTTAGACTTAACACTCTTCTTAGTTATACACCTATGACTTTTCAGAGAAAGATTTCTTACTATACTTTTATTTTATAGTTTTATTAGATTTTGCATAATCCTTAAATCAATTACAAATTAGTGCATCAACTAACCCAACCATACAACTAAACCAGCTAGTACAAAAAGTTTAGTATTAAATTCTTTTGTTTTTCCTAAAATTTTTTAAATTAGGACAGAGAAATTGAGAGGGGAGGACAAGGAGGGGAAGGAAGAAAGATAGACACTGGCAGATCTGCTTCACACCCCTGCAGGTGGGTGGTGGGACTTGAATCCTGGTCTATGTGCTTGGTAGTATGTGTGCATGGACATAAACTATTATGCCACTGCTGGGTCATGGGGTATTTAATTTTCTTAGTTAGGAGTATATTATGAAAAAAAGAGCAAGAGAAACACTAAATATTACTTTAAAAAATTTCCATTTTCCTTTATTTCAGTATGCATGTAGGGTGGTTGGAGATTAAAAGAATATCATAAAGTCTCGTTTTTACACAAAAATTCAGAGTCCATTAACTAAAACTGTTTGATATATGTAGCTAATGTAGGTGAAAGTGAAGTACACACCTCTTTGCATGATGACAATAGCTACAACATGTATTGAAAAGTGGAAAATTCAGATACTTGAAAATATCTGAATACAGGCTGCATGAACTCCGTATTTATTTTATCTATAAGAAATTTCTAAGAAGAAAAACCATTTGAGTGGCAAAATACCTGACCAATTAGAGCCTCATCCCTGCCTAGGAACGACTACCTGTAGGGTTTTTTTGGATACTTCTTACAGTTGGCTGTCTTTGCTCAGGCTGCCTGCAGCCATGCTGAGAGGTCTAAGCTGCAGACTGACTGTTAGGGTTTTTTTACTCTGTTATCTTATTGTTACTATTATTATATACACGTGTCCCTGTTCCATCCACCTTCTTCAGGCTGACCAAAATTAACAGTTGTTGTTTTTTTCCATTGCTAGGTGACTAGGTATCCTATCCATTGTGAGAGGAACTTGTTTCTCTCTACCTCTTTCCTCCACTCTCCTTCTTCCTCCTCCTAGCTAATTAAAAAAAAAATTAAATTACATATACTCTTCCCATTGAAGTATAAGTGCCTTTCATAGTAATCACACACCAGTATCTCACATTTTACACCTTACCTGAAGATAAAGGTGCTGGCATGATAAAGTACTTCATGTCAAAGTTTCATAAATGAAGAACACATAAGCAGGTATGTTTCAGAGTCACTGAAAATATTTGACAAATTTATTATTTTTCTTTTGTAGTTATTTATAAATGTCAAATTTAGAATAACCAACAAAATATCTTATATGTGTGACTATTTCAAGTGTTGCAAACATATTTTTTTCTGATACAAGTCCGTTGTATGTCTTTGTTTCTCAAGTGTTTTTGTTTCATTTACATTTGTAAGATTAAGAAAATTAAATTCATGACACTGTTTCCATGGGAAGCAGGCAATATGAGCTAGATGATGACAGCTCTCTAAGGAAGACATTTTAGTGTTAAGCACATACAGTTTAATTATATTTTGAAAACTTAAATAAAACAATGGATTAGCAAATGCAAGTGTAACACTTTTGAAAATTAAGATTTACTTTAATGACTGAATGAAGAGATTTCATCAACAAAACACATTTAATGATTATTTAGAACAACATTGTGAACAAAAAGGAAAAATAGTAGATTTCATTCAAGTCTACAGATGTTTTGTGTATTGTACACAAAATCTGGTGGTATTTCTTTGTTTATAAGCCATCTGGTCATATTTTATTGGACATCTGTCTGTTCTTTGTGGAAATAAGTAGTGAAATACTGATATATTAAACTAAAATGCAAACTGTAAAAATTTAGTTTCACAAAGAAAATAAATATATAAAAATACTTTTTATCTAATATAAGCATGTATAAAAATGGACATAAAAATTTTAGGAACAATGCAAGGAAAGATAAATTTTCTACTTGAAACACAATTCTTATTTCTCTTTACCAAATATTTCCTTGATTTGATCCCATATTACTCTGTATAAAAACCAAAGTACTGAATCATTCCATTTCAGAATTTTAATATCTTTCAGATTATTAGCAACTCTGGAAGGATTGACTAATCTAACTTAAGATAAAAATTCTAACATAAAATAGTTTATTGAGAGAATTATTATATTATATTATATTACATTATATTATATTATTAATGGAAAGCAATATTTTATCTGTAGATCTCTTTTCTACATGTTTTGGTTTTTATTTTTTATAGAGACAGTGCATTTAATAAAATTGAGTGAAATGGTGTCAGAAACATGTGGAAAGATAATCATTATTATAAAGTGTCAAATAACTTGGTTGAATAGTGTTCACAATATAGTTTTTGTGGAAAGTACAATTTTCAAATAATTAAATTGGATATTTAATATAAAAGATGTCTTAAAAAAGTGTTGATTGTACAACATAGTCTCTCCTTACTATAAGAGAGAATTGACATAAAGATGATAAAACAAAACCCATCTATAAAATCTGAAAATTTACAGACTATACATATTTCAAATAAAGGAGATACCAATGGCTGTTTGATAAACATACTAGCATGGATCAGTCATTGTAACAGAAACCAGGTGCTACTGGTCAAGACCTAAAGGTGATTCAGGGATCATTCAAACTGTGACTACCATCTTGAGTCTAAAGTGCCTGGGTCTCTTGTAGGACTGGTCATTCAGCATGATTCTAGCCTCTGAATCCTAACTCAGGGGAAACATAGCACCTTGAGAGAAAGAGGACTCAATATTAACCTGTCAAACTGTGGGACTGATGTCATTACCTCACTGGATCTTGAAGGCAGAACAAGTTGAAGAAGAAACTTTTCCTAAAGTTTAATATTTTATGGACTTTGACTTGCTACTATGCTTTAGACTTGCCTGGCACCTATGACTCTTTTTTTGTTCTTCCCTATTTCTCTTTTGATGTATGTCTATTTTATGCTTAGACTACCACTTTATTTTCAAAACACATAATCTTTAATTTTCTTTATTTTTGTACCTCCTCTTTCTTTCTTTCTTTCTTTTTTCTTTTAGTGTCACTAGGTTTATTGCTGAAGCTTGGTGCTAGTACTACAAATCTACCGCTCTTGTTGGTTATTTTTTTCCTTTCTATTGCATTAGATAGGACAGAGAAAAATCAAGAAGAAAGGAGACAGAGAAAAAGAAAGAGAGAGAGAGAGACACCTGAAGACCTGCTTCCCCAGTCATGAAGCTTCCTGACTCATGAATCTTCCTCACTGTAGGTGAGGAGTGGGGGCTCGAACCCAGGTCCTTGCATGGTAACATGTGTGCTCAATTGAGTGTGTCACTACCTGGATCCCCACATAAACTTTCTAGATTCACAGCCATAGACATAACTTGAGTGTCATTCTACTGATCTAGATGACAGTTAAACAAGAAACTTTGGACTTTATACTTTAGTAATGCTTGGAATGAATTAGTTTTTTTTTTTTTAGGAAATTTTGAGGATAGAATAAAAATGTCTCAGATCCAAGAACAACATGAATTTTAAACAATATAGAGTGCATATTTGCTGCCAAAATACCTAAGCACACATCCTTATGTACTTATGCAAAAGTATATGATATGAAGGCATGACGTTTGAGAGATAACTTAAAGTAGATAAAATTTATGAAAGCAGAAAAACACAAAATAAATTAATTAATTTATAAGAATCATCAGAGAACTTCCTATCTCTCTCTCTCTCTCTACTACATGAAGATGTAAAATGTTACCAAAATACATATTAATCACAGAATTCCAGTCTTTAAAGCTATGAGATGCCGCGGACCACCACAGCGGATGAAGAGCAGGAGAGTCAGGGGTCTCAGAAGGTGACATTCCCAGTGGGTCAGAAGTCGTATGTCCCTCTTTTTTATTTAGTTTAAAGTGATGGAATTCGGTTTGGAGCTGTCTGATGGATCTGGAGAGGAGCTTGAAGAGGACTGGAAGAATAAGCAGAACAATTACTAGTACCAAAACAATGCCTCCCAGTGATATGAGAATATGTAGCCAATTAATAGGGTTGAGAGATGTTAAGCCCTCTTTTAGAGATTGGGCAAATTCCCAAACTTAGGGGGTATCTAGGGAGGAAGCGCTTATGGCGCTAATCTGGGTCTGAAGGGTATCAATGTCATGGGAAATATTAACATGGGTTTATTGTTAGAGACAGTTTGCACCCAATATGTATCAGAAGAGCCAAGGCTTTTATCTCTCTGGGTTGTCTTGCAGCTGGGGTTGTCTGTGGATGTCAAGGGGAAGAGGAGTAGCTGAGCCACCCGTTGACATTTAGTAATGGCAGAGACCCCATATGGGGAGGAGATCATGAGCTTAATTTCTCCTGTTTAATCATTATCAACAACACCAGGGGTGATCTCAAGCCTCAGCCTCTCCATCCTTTCTGTCAATTTTCATAGGTCTCGGCATCTGCAGGCATTTTTGTCTCCTTCTCTTCCATTTGTTGGATGGACGGACCTCTCTGGTGGCCAGCGGGCTTCATTATCTGTATGGGAGAAAACACAAACATGCCCTTGTCCCCATATGAGGACGGGATCTGGTCTTTTCCAGGACCCTGACAGGGGGTCTTTCCATTTAACCAGTGCATATCTACTGTTAGCTGTAGTTTTTTAGAACCTATCACTGGCATATTTTCTTTGTGTGTCCAAATTTAAAATATTAATGGTAAAGAGTGCTCTATTAAGAATGTTGTGTGGAGTCTGTGGTCCTGTCTCCCTCTTTTTATTTTTCAAAACACATGAACTGTCTGTTTTAGTGTTTCATTAGCGTGTTTAACAATGGCCTGTCTTTGAGGAGGACCCATCAGTAAAGACGACTAAGGCTGTTGGAATCAGCTGTGATTTTGTTATCTTTGGAAAAACATAAAAACATTATTAAGTCACATAAACTGAAATTGGGCTACATATAGGGAATTTTTTATTTTAAGAAAGCTTTTCACCATATGAAAGGCTGGTTCTTTATGTGAAGGCTTGTCACGGTTGTAGTCTTTTATTTGTGACCAGCAAGACATATACAAGGCCAGGAAAAATATTAAAATTGATAATCTAATGACTTAGAATTTGTTTAAATATATTTATATAATTTTAGAAGGCCTTTTTAACAATAAAATGATTATCATCTTTGTAGTATAATTTTAAAATCACTTAAACAATTTAAGCATATTATTAGAACTTAGTTTAATGTTAGGATCATAGTATTTTACTCATTATAAAAGTCATATATGTTTAAAATAATCTTTTACTTTTACACCATCTGATAATGACATCTTTAGACTAATTTTGTTTAATAAGGATTTATCAAATATTAAACTTTTTATCAGATCAGAAACATATGTATGTATCAACTTAACTTATCAAGAATAGACTTTTGACATTGTCTTGAAATAAATTAGATATTTTTAAATGTGGAAAGATATATAGAGGGGTACCAGAGCAAAAGCTTTAGGCATGAAATTTATCAGCATAACCATTGACAAGTTATTTTTTTTGTTTATCTAGGTTTATTTTATCTTTTTAAATGAGAAGGTACTTGACAACTTTATATATATCTATAATATCTCTTTTAGTCTTTTGTCACACTCAGTTAAAATTGAGACACACCCTAAGTGTGTGATATCTATTTTAAAAGGTTCTGTTTGAATTTTAAAGGAAGTAAATTTAAAGTCTAGCTTATTTAACCTTATCTATCAATCTCTGAATGTTAGGATCTTTAAAACAAATTTAACTAAAGTATATTGATTTTTTAAATTAATTTTACTTTAAACTTTAAACAAACTCAAGTTACTTAAAGAGTCAACACACATTTGTGACAATAGCTCTATGATGTGATTGTGCGGATGGGACAGCTGGCTTAGTTTACTGCCACGTGCAGAGAAAAATCTTTGGAAGTTCTTTTCTGGGTTAAGGTACATTTTAGATTTTAAAGAAACAAATCATTAAATTTCTATCAAAAGTGTGTGCTGGTTCTCTGATTAATAGCTTTTAAGTTAGAGAGAACGTTTTGTTTGATTGATTTCTTTATTTCTTTAAAGAATAGCTTGGTAGCCAGATAGGATCTTGCTCAGAATTGGTTTAACACTTTGTGAGAGCTCTGGCTGGATCTTATGGGGCTTTATTTTTAGGCAGGGAATAGCAGTTTTAAGACTATGCCTAGGTCCACTTTAATGTCTGTTTGACTCAGATCTTATGGACACCTCCCTTGGCTCCCTGTGAAGGAGTAGGAGGTAAGCCCATATCTTTATCTGGCAGATCTTTAGAAAGAAGGACTTCTCCCTTATAAATAAGTTCTGTAATCTCTCAGGGTCGGGGCCTAACTCCAATTACTTCATTTATAAGATTCCAATAAGAAAAGGTTGTAACAGGGACTTTTTTTGGTCCCAAAAGGTCATAGTAATCTTTTATTGCATCTCCTTCTCTTTTCCACCTCTAGTGATAGTGTTCCTTCTTCTGGGAACCATGGACTGCTTTTCTTTTTCTTTCTTTCTTTTTTTTTTTTTGTTCTTATAATTTTATTTATTAATAGTATTACAAGATTACAATGTATAGTTCCTCACCACACCCACCACCAAAGTTCTGTATCCTGACCCTCCCAAAGATAACCACAATACTTCTCACAAATCTTACACACAGTTTGCTTGCTTTTGTTTTGTCTGGATTTTTTTTTCTTTTTTGGCAAGCTCATGTAAATCAGATCTCTAGATTCCACATATGAGTAAAACCATCTGGTAGTTGTCTTTCATCACTTTACTATTTTGCTATAGTTCCATGCATTTTGTTTCAGATGACACAATATCATCTTTTTGATGGCAGGGTAATATTCCATGAAATATTATATATATGTATCCCATAACTTCTTTAGCTAGTCATCACATTGAGGCTGATATCACATTTTAAATAGTGGAGGGGACATGGTACACGATTGTTCTATTGTTTATTTATTTATCAGTTCTCTCATTTATTTATTTAGTTAGTTACTTGCCACCAGGGTTATTGCTGGGAGAGATAAAGAAGGAAAGAGAATAAGAGACACCTGCAGCACTGCATTATATAGTTTGTAAAACCTCCACGGACTGCTTTTCTTAATAAATGCTAGGAATTGCTTCAGCTGTTTGTGGGGTACTTTTATTCCTTGTCCTAGCAGCATCTGCTGGAGGACCGAGAGGAAGAGCCCTTCATTCTTTGAGCCCTCCTGCCCCATGTTACCTTCCCACTTCCTATGAGACCACGACTTCCAGTGGCAGGGCTGCATTCCCCTTAACCTGAGGGGTCCTTATCCTGACCGTGATTTCTTAATAGTTCAGAGTACTATCTTATCTGGGTGGTCTTCCTTCAAGTCCCTGTTTGGGCGCCACCTGCCATGGACCACCACAGCAGATGAGCAGCAGGAGAGTCAAGGGTCTCGGAAGGTGACCTCCCCGGTGGGTCAGGAGTTGGCGCAAGGGAAAATAGAAAAGACCACACTCATATGGAGGGTGAATCTGGACTCATTTTAATAGTGAAACTGCATTAGCTTTTATACTTTTTCAGGTTACATTCAGGTTACATAAACATTTAGCTCATAAGGAAGTAGCAATAAGCATCATAGGCTTGTGACTTTGGCTGGGTACATGTCACTCCCCCTTTTTACTGTAAAGAATGGTACAATACTTAGTATCACCCTGTTCTCAGGGGAGGTCATACTTAGATTTATTTTTGACTTTTGCTGAGGGCTCTTTCTATCATTAATCTTCTATGGGGGCATACGGATCTTTGCCTAGTCGTGGGCCACTGCTCATCTAGATGTGGTAAAGTTTAACTATTAATCTTTCTTTGTTTTGATACGTCAACTTGTACCTGGGAGGCCTCAATCTCTGCATTCTTTCTTTGAGGGGCAGGCCATAACATGACTTCTTTTATTTTTAATAATTTATTTCTTTATTGGGGAATTAATGCTTTACATTCAACGGTAAATACAATAGTTTGTACATGCATAACATTCCTCAGATTCCCATTTAACAATACAACCCCCACTATTTCATTCATCATTTTTCATGGACCTGTATTCTCCCCACCCACCCACCCACCCCAGAGTCTTTTACTTTGGTGTAATACTCCAATTCCATTTCAGGTTCAACTTGTGCTTTCTTTTCTAATCTTGTTTTTAAACTTCGGCCTAAGAGTGAGATCACCCCATATTCATCCTTCAGTTTCTGACTTATTTCACTCAACATGATTTTTTCAAGGTCCATCCAAGATCGGCTGAAAACGGTGAAGTCACCATTTTTTACAGCTGAGTAGTATTCCATTGTGTTTATATACCACAACTTGCTCAGCCACTCATCTGTTGTTAGACACCTGGGTTGCTTCCAGGTTTTGGCTATTACAAATTGTGCTGCCAAGAACATATGTGTACACAGATCTTTTTGGATGGATGTGTTGGGTTCCTTAGGATATATCCCCAGGAGGGGAATTGCAGGATAATAGGGTAGGTCCATTTCTAGCCTTCTGAGAGTTCTCCAGACTGTTCTCCACAGAGGTTGGACGAATTTACATTCCCACCAGCAGTGCAGGAGGGTTCCTTTGACCCCAAACCCTCTCCAGCATTTGCTGCTGTTACTTTTTCTGGTGTATGACATTCTCACAGGAGTGAAGTGATATCTCATTGTTGTCTTGATTTGCATTACTCTGACAATCAGAGACTTGGAGCATTTTTTCATGTGTTTCTCAGCCTTTTGGATCTCTTCTGTGGTGAATATTCTGTCCAAGTCCTCCCCCCATTTTTGGATGGGGTTATTTGTTGTCTTGTTGTTGAGTCTGGCAAGCTCTTTATATATATTGGTTATTAAACTCTTATCTGATGTATGGCATGTAAAGATCTTCTCCCATTCTGTGAGGCGTCTTTTGGTTTGGGTAGTGGTATCTTTTGCTGTGAAGAAGCTTTTTAATTTGATGTAGTCCCATAGGTTTATATTTGCCTTAGTCTTCCTTGTAATTGGATTCATTTCATTGAAAATGTCTTTAAAATTTATGCGGAAAAGAGTTCTGCCAATATTTTCCTCTAAGTATCTGATAGTTTGTGGTCTAACATCCAAGTCCTTGATCCACTTGGAATTTACTTTTGTATTTGGTGAAATACAGTGATTCAGTTTCATTCTTCTGCATGTTTCAACCCATTGTTTCCAACACCATTTGTTGAAGAGACTCTGCTTTCCCCATTGAATAGTCTGGGCCCCTTTGTCAAAGATTAGATGTCTATATGTGTGGGGCCTCATTTCTGGGCTTTCAATTCTATTCCACTTGTCAGTGTGTCTGTTCATGTTCCAGTACCAAGCAGTTTTGATGACAATGGCCCTATAATACAGTTTGAGATCTGGGAGTGTGATGCCTCCGGTTCTGCTCTTTTTTCTCAAGATTGTTTTGGGAATTCTAGGTCTTTTCTGGTTCCAGATAAACATTTGTAGCATTTTTTCTATTCTCCTAAAAAATGTGGTTGGGATCTTGATGGGGATAGCATTAAATTTGTAGATGGCTCTGGGTAATATATTCATTTTGATGATGTTAATTCTTCCAACCCATGAACATGGAAGATCTTTCCACTTCTTTGTGTCTTTTTCAATTTCTTTGAGTAGTGACTCATAATTTTCAGTATACAAGTCTTTCACTTTTTGGTTAGGTTTACTCCTAGATATTTTATTGTTTTTGTTGCTATAGAAAAAGGAACTGATTTCTGGATTTCAATTTCTTCTAACTTAGTGTTTGCATAGAGGAATGCCACTGACTTTTGAATGTTAATTTTATAGCCTGACATCTTAATGTATTGCCTGATGATTTCCAAAAGCTTCTTGCTGGATTCCTTAGGTTTTTCCATGTATACTATCATGTCATCTGCAAATAAGGAGAGTTTGACTTCTTCTCTTCCAATCTGTATGCCTTTAATTCCTTGTTCCTGCCTGATTGCTATGGCAAGAACTTCCAACACTGTGTTGAATAGTAATGGTGATAGTGGGCAGCCCTGTCTAGCACCTGATCTGAGTGGAAATGCTTCCAGTTTTTCACCATTGAGTATGATGTTGGCTGTAGGTTTGCTATATATAGACTCCACTATCTTCAGGAGTTTTCCATCTATTCCCATTTTTTGTAGTGTTTTGATCATAAAGGGATGTTGTATTTTGTCAAAGGCTTTCTCTGCATCTATTGATATGACCATGTGGTTTTTGGTCTTGCTTTTGTTGATGTGGTGGATCACATTGATTGACTTACGTATATTAAACCAACCTTGCATGCCTGGGATAAACCCCACTTGGTCATGATGAACAATATTTTTGATATACTGCTGTATCCGATTGGCTAGAATTTTGTTCAATATTTTCGCATCTATGTTCATCAGAGATATTGGTCTGTAGTTTTCTTTTTTGGTTGTGTCCCTGTCTGCTTTTGGTATCAGGGTGATGTTGGCTTCATCGAAGCTCGCAGGGAGTATTCTAGTGTCTTTAATCTTCTGGAAGACTTTTAAAAGTAGAGGTATTAGTTCTTCTTTGAAAGTTTTGTAGAATTCATTTGTAAAACCATCTGGTCCAGGACTTTTATTTTTGGGAAGATTTTTGATAACTGTTTCAATTTCATTAGCTGTGATGGGCCTGTTCATGTTATCCACTTCCTCTTTACTTAGTTTTGGAAGTTGGTAGGTATCTAGGAAATCATTCATTTCTTCCAGGTTCTCTAGCTTGGTGGCATATAGTTGTTCATAGAAGCCTTGCATGATATGTTGAATTTCTGCAGTGTCTGTTGTGATATCTCCTCTTTCATTTACTATCTGATTTATTTGGGTCTTCTCCCTTTTTTGTTTTGTGAGTCTGGCTAAAGGTTTGTCGATTTTGTTTACTCTTTCGAAGAACCAACATTTACTTTCATTGATCTTTTGTATGGTTTTCCTATTCTCAATGTTATTTATTTCTGCCCTAACTTTAGTGATTTCTGTCCTTCTGGTTGCTTTAGGATTCCTTTGTTCTTCTTCTTCTAGGTCTTTTTTTTGTTTTGTTTTTTTTTTAGTATTGAGGCATTTTATTATTTAAAAAAGGTATATATATGCATAAACTATTAAGAATTTAAGTTTCATCACACATGTACTTCATTTTTTAGCTTGACCTTCTAGTAAATCTTTAGCTTCATTGATTTTGGCTGCTATATAAGGAGATCCTCCTTTATCTGGGTGATTTAAAAGCATGATTCGACGATGAGCTTCTCTTATTTTCCCTTTGTTGGCAGTAGGGCTTACACCTAGTATTAGTGCTGCTTCCCACTTTGTAATTTTGGGTTCAAACCCACCTCTGTAATAGCCACCACTGAAGGCAGATTTCGGTAGACTTTGAAAAACTTGTTTTACTTGAGGCTCCACATGCTTCATGGCTTGCAAAACATAGCAACCTGCAAATCCTGCAGCTGCAATGGTCAGTCCAACTGCTACCACTGTGTACGCCATGGCTCCAGCTCGGCTGCCCGGCCTCCGCCGACAGCGCGGTTCATCCCAGCCCCGAGCGGCCACACGCCTCACCGGGCTTCTTCTAGGTCTTTAAGATGTGCAATCAGGTTGTTTATTTGTGCCTTTTCTTGTCTCCTTGTGCTTGTATAGCTATGAACTTCCCTCTTGGGACTGCTTTAGCTGTGTCCCAAATATTTTGATAGATTGTGTCTTCATTTTCATTGAACTCTCGAAACATTTTGATTTCTTCCTTGATTTCCTCTTTGACCCAGAAGTTGTTAAGAAGTGTACTGTTGAGCTTCCACATTTTGGCACTGTTACTAATCTTTTGTTGATTGTTAAGTGTTAGTTTAATTCCACTGTGGTCTGAGAAGATGCTTGGGATGATTTCAGTGCTCTTGAATTGGCTGATGCTGTCTTTGTGGCCTAACATATGGTCTATCCTTGAGAATGATCCATGTGGATTTGAATAAAATGTGTATTCCAGTTTCTTGGGATGAATGACTCTGAAAATGTCCAATAGTTCTAGTTTATCTATCTCTTCATTTAGCTCCCTTATGTCTTTACTGATTTTCTTCCTGGATGATCTGTCAAGTTGAGATAGTGGGGTGTTGAAGTCCCCTAATATGATTGTGTTACTGTTAATATATTGCTTTTGCTCTTTCAGTAGAAGTTTGATGTATTTAGATGGCTTCTCATTGGGTGCATAGATATTAATAATTGTTAAGTCCTCTTGATTGACTGATCCTCTGAGCATTAAGTAGTGTCCATTCCTATCTTTTTTAATCTTATCTATTTTAAAGTCTATCATGTCTGATATGAGAATAGCTGTTCCTGCCCTTTTTTGTGGGCCATTGGCTTGTATGATAGTTTTCCATCCCTAACATGACTTCTTTTGTCCATGTATGCTGACCCACCTTCCCCACTTTCATAATGTAACTTTCAAATATGCCCCTGTGTAAGGGAGAGGGGGTGCTTATGACTCTCCATTCCCACCAGGCACTGCCAAAGCGCTATTAATCAACTGTGACAGTATAATTATTTGAAGCAATAATGGGGGGAGAATGCATCATCCCATTTCTCATCCTTCCTGCCCATCTTCCTTGAAGTCTGAATGCAGGTCCAGAGCAGATTACCCTGTCAGGATCCCTGGCATTCTCGATGGGGCACCACAATGAGAAAAATTTGTTATTCATTAATTCTCAAGTCAATGGTGCATTATTGTAGCGCTTAATTTGAATAAGATAATATGTTTGCTCAAGTGTTTTTGCTTGACTATTAGATGAAGTATTATATGTACAACTATGACAAAAAATGAGTTCTGAAGTCTTTGGAAAAGGATGGAAATAGATGTATTAGAAAATAAGTGGAATAAAAACAAATTATAAAGTTCAAGTAAATGATACATAAACTGAGTAATGTACAATTGAAAGAAGAAAATGTCTACACCATGGAAGGTGATACATAGATCTGTGCTTTATGCCTTCAAAGTCTCTCAAATGATCAACTGAGATCTAATTCTGCTACTAGAGTTATCTTCTAAAAGTTAAGTAGAAGCCCGGCCAGTCTAAGAGTAACTCATTCTGTATCAACTCAGAAAGTTTCCTTTAGATAAACTTGAATGATTCTGTTAAGATATTAATTTCTGTGTCTGAAGTTGTGTATATAATATCTCTATCTCTATGTTTGAGGAAGTTTACATGTTTTCTACTATGACATGTCTGAAGCAGTAATACTACCTTTAAAAGTCTCTGATTTAAATTCATCCCCAGTAGAAAGAGGAAAACTATAATTAATTGTAGCATAAGTGTTTATCCATTAGAATTAACATTGGACAGAATTCATAGTCCAGGTTCTGTTAATGTAATAGCAAGAAATGTTAGCTCTTCATCAATGAGTCTGTAAGTGAAAAAAACAGATCAATAGTGTTGATTCTCATTTAATCAAATTTTCCAATGGAAATATCCTACCACAGCATTATGAAACTTTTAGACTTAAGAAGAATGGTAGAAAATAACTGATAACAATGTAGGGAGTTGGCATAAACCCTGTATAAACAAGAAAGATCCAGAATAAGGGCTAATACTTTCTATTAAGAAGCTCAAGAAGTTTCTTTCTACTCTCCTCTCCTCTCCTGGGTCAACTAGGAATACCAAAGGAGAACACTTGTGACCACAAGAAGGCAGAACTAGAATGACTTCAGGAACCCACCAAATCACTGGTGAGTGCAAACACGTGTGGCTCATAGAGAGGAGACTAGGAAGAGATTAAGTGGCTGCTTAAGATGAGCCTAGGGAGAGATTGAATGGCTGGTAACAGTATGGCAGTTTACCAGTTGAGACACCACCTCCAGTCTGTTTCACCAACAAAAAGATGGCTGAAGGGAGGAGAGGACTCCCCTAAGACCCACCAAATGCAACTGTGAGTCTCCATTGCTACTGCCCTCAGAAGCTGGAGCAGCAGGGGGGGAGTATGTGCTGACACCAGGGGACAGAGAAATAACAAGGAAACTCAGGAGAAGATATATACCTTGGTGGCCTAGCAGTGGGGCTGTGAAAGTCTCTTTTCATAACCACTGGAATATCTCTGCCATACCCTGCTTTATATCTTGGTCAAGAGTCAGTGATTAAGCTGAGAAGGCTACTT
The DNA here is from genome assembly GCF_950295315.1 of Erinaceus europaeus. Taxonomy (NCBI): domain Eukaryota; kingdom Metazoa; phylum Chordata; class Mammalia; order Eulipotyphla; family Erinaceidae; genus Erinaceus; species Erinaceus europaeus. The sequence goes on from NC_080165.1 coordinate 83,091,895, forward strand.
ATAGTTTAAACACCCTCAGAATTCCATAGCCTACAGGGAAGAAAAATAACCCTTTAATTACCTTACTTAAACACAACTCAATCCAGGCAAGAGTGATCAGTAATTTGAAAAGTACTCAGAGAGAGACCTCATAACATAATATATAAAGTGGCTAAACCAACAAGAAGAAATATTGGAGGAATAAACCACGACAAGAGACCAGCTAAAAGTCCCCCAAAGGTTGAAGTACAAAATAGTAAAGTCAATATCTAAACACTAGTTAAGGAAATAATCACAGGAGTGAGTAAAGAGTTTGACAGAGTTGTCATCAGGAATGCAGAAACAACAAATGAGACTCTAGAAGAAAACTCTTTCTCAAGGTTAGAGAGCTGAAAACTGAAATAGCTGAGCTAAGAACACAACTAGCTGAACAAACTAAAACAGTATAAGAATAGGGTAACAAAATAGATGAACTCCAGAAAACAATAGAGGGCAGACAGAATAGAATAAGTGAGGCTGAAGACAGAATTATCAAGATCAAGGATGAATTAGAGACAACTAAAAAATAAATAGATCTCAAAAAGAGATTAAGAGATACTAAAAACAACAACAGAGACCTACCTATGGGATGACTTCAAAAGAAATAATATATGCATTATTGGCTTATCAGAAGAAGAGAGGACGTGGAAGAAAGCATTTTTTAGGACATAATAGCTGAAAACTTCTCTAAATTAGACAACTTAAAAGACATAAAGGCTCAAGAAGCCCAGAGGGTCCCAACAGAATTAACACAGACTTAAAGACACCAAGACAAATGATATTTAGATAGAAAGGAAGAAAGATAAAGAAAAAATCCTGAAGGCTTAGAAATAGAAAAAACAAAGATAATAGAAAAACAGAGTCACCTACAGAGGAAACCCTGTAAGATTAGCAGCAGACTCCGCCATAAAAATATTAAAGGCCAGAAGAGAATGGCAAGATAACTATCCAGTGCTCAATGGGAAAGGCTTTCAACCAAGTCTACTGTATCCTGCTAGACTGTTATTCAGACTAGATGGAGGCATAAAAACCTTCTCAGACAAGCAACAGTTGAAAGAATCAACTATCACCAAGCCTACCCTGAAAGAAGTTCTGAAAGTTCTTCTATAAACAGTCAGACCACCATAAATATGACATATATCAGAATACTCTAAAAATCTACAAGAATGGTGTTAAAATATCTTCAATCTTTTATCTCAATAAATGTCAATGGCCTGCATTCAACTATTGAAAGGCACTGAATGGTAAAGTGAATCAGAAAACACAGCCCAACATTAATTTGTCTACAGGAAACCCATGTAATTCAATAAGTAAAACACAGACTCAAAGTGAAAGGATGGAAAACAATTATACAAGCCAAAGGCCCATAATAAAGGACAAGTATAGCTATTCTCATAATTGACATGATAGACTTTAAAATAAATAAAAATAAAAGAAAACAGGGAAGGACACTACTTAATGCTCAGAGGATCACTCAATCAAGAGGACTTAACAAGTATTAACATCTATGAACCCAATGAGAAGCCATCTAAATACACCAAACATGTACTGAAAGAGCTATATTAACAGCAATACAGGCATAGTAGGGGACTTCAACACCCCACTAGCTCAACTTGACAGATCATCTAGGCAAAAAAATCAATAAAAACATGAGAGAGCTAAATGAGGAGATAGATAAACTAGAACTATTGGACATTTTCAGAGTCATTCATCCCAAGAAACTGGAATATACATTCTACTCAAGTCCACAGAGGCCATTCTCAAGGATAAACCATATGCTAGGCCACAAAGACAGCATAAGCAAATTCAAGAACATTGAAATCATCCCAAGCATCTTCTCAGAACACAGTGGAATTAAACCAACACTTAACAATCAACAAATGATTAGTAATAGTCACAAAATATGGAAGCTCAACAGTACACTACTTAACAATTGCTGGGTCAAAGAGAAAATAAAGAAAGAAATCAAAATTTTTTGATAATTCAATGAAAATGAAGATACAAGCTATCAAAATATTTGGGACACAACTAAGGCATTACTGAGAGGGAAGTTCATAGCCATAAAAGCACATACTAGGAAACAAGAAAAAGCTCAAATAAACAGCCTGATTGCACATCTTAAAGACCTAGAAGAAGAAGAACAAAGGAACCCTAAAGCAACCAGAAGGACAGAAATACCTAAAATTAGGGCAGAAATAAATAACACTGAAAATAAGAAAACCCTGCAAAAGATCAATGAAAATAAATATCGGTTCTTTGAAAGAGTGAACAAAATCGACAGTTAGCCAGACTCACTAAACAAAACAGGGGGAAGATGCAAATAAATCAGATCATAAATGAAAGAGAAGATATTACAACAGAAACCGCAGAAATTCAACATATCATGCGAGGCTTCTATGAACACCAAGCTAGAGAACCTGGAAGAAATGGATGATTTCCTAGATATCTATGAAAATCTAAAATTAAATAAAAAGGAAGTAGATAACATGAACAGGCCCACAACAGCTAATGAAATTGAAGCAGTTATCAAAATTCTTCCCCAGAATAAAAGTCCTGTACCAGATGGTTTTACAAATGAATTCTACAAAGCCCTCAAAGAAGAACTAATCTCTTCCTTTAAAAGTCTTCCAGAAGATTGAAGACACTGGAATACTCCCTTCCAGCTTCTATGAAGCCAACATCCCTCTCATGCCAAAAGCAGACAGGGATGCAACCAAAACAGAAAACTACAGACCAGTATTTCTGATGAACATAGATGCTAAAATATTTAACAAAATTCTAGCCAACAAGATACAGCAGGATATTAAAAAGATTGTTCATCATGACCAAGTGGGGTTTATCCCAGGCATGCAAGGTTGGTTTAATATACATAAATCAATCAACACAATCCACCACATCAATAAAAACAAGCCCAAAATCCACTTGTTCATATCAATAGATGCAGAGAAAGCCTTTGACAAAATCCAACATCCCTTTATGATCAAAACACTACAAAAAATGGGAATAGATGGGCATTGCATAGTGGCATTCCTCTATGCAAACATTAAGTTAGAAGAGGTAATCCAGATATCAATTCTCTTTACTACAGCAAGAAAAACAGTAAGATATCTACGAATAAAACTGACCAAAGAAGTGAAAGACTTGTATATTGAAAATTACGAGTTGCTATGCAAGGAAATTGAAAAAGACACATATAAGTGGAAAGATACTCTATGCTCATTGGTTGGAAGAATTCACATCATCAATATGAATATACTACCTAGAGCCATATACATATTTAATGCTATCCCCATAAAGATGCCAGCACATTTTTCAGGAGAATAGAACAAAGAATTTTTATCTGGAACCAGAAAAGACCTAGAATTGCCAAAACAATCTTGAGAAGAAAGAACAGAACTGGAGGCATCACACTCCCAGACGGCAAATTGTATTATAGGGCTATTGTACTCAAAACTGCTTGGTACTCGAACATGACTAGACATACTGACCAGTGGAATAGAATTCAGAGCCCAGAAGTAAGCCCCCACACCTATGGGCATCTAATCTGTGACAAGGTGTTCAGAATATGAAATTGAGAAAGCAGTCTCTTCAACAAATGGTGTTGGAAAAAATGGGTTGAAACATGCAGAAAAATGAAACTGAACCACCATATTTCACCAAATACAAAATTAATTCCAAGTGGATCAAGGACTTGGATATTAGACCAGAAACTATCAGATACTTAGAGGAAAATATTGGCAGAACTCTTTTCCGCATAAATTTTAAAGACACCTTCAATGAAAAGAATCCAATTACAAAGAAGACTAAGGAAAGCATATACCTATGGGACTACATCAAAATAAAAAGCTTCTGCACAGCAAAAGAAACCACTACCCAAACCAAGAATTGGAGATCTTTACATCAGACAAGAGTTTAATAACCAAAATATATAAAGAGCTTGCCACACTCAACCACAAGAAAACAAATAACCCCATCCAAAAATGGGGAGAGGACATGGACAGAATATTCACCACAGAAGAGATCCAACCGACCAAGAAACACATGAGAAAATGCTCCAATTCTTTGATTGTCAGAGAAATGCAAATAAAGACAACAATGAGATACCACTTCACTCCTGTGAGAATGTCATACATCAGAAAAGATAACAGCAGCAAATGCTGGAGAGGTTGTGGGGTCAAAGGAACCCTCCTGCACTGCTGGTGGGCATGTCAATTGGTCCAATCTCTGTGGAGAACAGTCTGGAGAACTCTCAGAAGGTTACCCTGTAATCCTGCAATTCCTCTCCTGGGGATATATCCAAAGGATCCCAGCACACCCATCCAAAAAGATCTGTGTACACATATCTTCTAAGCAGCACAATTTATTTTTTCTTTCTTTCTTTTTTTTATTGGGGAATTAATGTTTTACATTCAACAGTAAGTACAATAGTTTGTACATGCATAACATTCCCCAGTTTCCCATATAACAATACAACCCCCACTAGGTCCTCTGAATCCTTCTTGGTCCTGTATTCTCCCCACCCACCCACCCCAGAGTCTTTTACTTTGGTGAGATACGCCAATTCCATTTCAGGTTCTACTTGTGTTTTCTTTTCTGATCTTGTTTTTCAATTTCTGCCTGAGAGTGTGATCATCCCATATTTATCCTTCTGTTTCTGACTTATTTCATTCAGCATGATTTTTCAAGGTCCATCCAAGATTGGCTGAAAACAGTGAAGTCACCATTTTTTTTTACAGATGAGTAGTATTCCATTGTGTAGATATACCACAACTTGCTCAGCCACTCATCTGTTGGACACCTGGGTTGCTTCCAGGTTTTGGCAGCACAATTTGTAATAGCCAAAACCTGCAAGCAACCCAGGTGTCCAACAACAAATAAGTGGAGTGACTGAGCAAGTAATGGTATATATACACAATGGAATTCTACTCAGCTATTAAAAATGTTGACTTCACCTTTTCAGTCAATCTTGGATAGACCTTGAAAAATTATGTTAAAGGAAATAAGTCAGAAACAGAAGAATTAATATGGGATGATCTCACTCTCAGACAAAATTTGAAAAACAAGGTCAGAAGAGAAAACACAAGTAGAACCTGAACTGGAATTGGCATATCACACTAAAGTAAAAGACTCTGGGATGGGTATGGGGGGGGTAGAATACAGGTCCAAAAAGGATTACAGAGAACCTAGTGTAGGTTGTATTGTTATATAGAAAACTGGGAAATGTTATGCATGTGTATATTATTATATTTTGTCGTTATAGTTTGGAGCTCTAGCAGGCCGGGTTAGCTTCACGGTGGTAAACAGAGACTTGGGGACACACGGCTGGGCCAGGAAGCTGTATTTCTTTATTCACAAGAGGACAAATCACCACACCATGTGCTTCTCCATCTTTCTCCTCCCGGTGGCTGTGCCAAGAACTCCCGAAATATGTAGCATAGGGGGCGGGGAGAAAAAGAGGTGCAAAACTAGCAAGGGCCAAACCAAATCTCTCAGAGGCAGGGGTCGGGGGGAGACCAAACCAATGTGAAGCATACAACAATTCCCCCTTTTCTTTTTAACTAAATGACCATAGTCTCAGGGGTGTGGGGTGAACTTCTTATATCATACAGGCATTTTCAAAAAAGAAACTGGCACAAACATGGAGGAACATGTAAGCGAGCAACAAGAAACAGTGTGCTGCCAAGGGAAGGCCTGAGGGGGGCGTTTTTGCCTCTGTGGGAAAAACTATATCAGCTAAAAAAAAACATTTCCTGCCTCTGGGGGCTTCTTTTGCCTCTGGGGGTGTTACTTGCCTCGATGGGCATTTTTTAGCATGGGGGCAGGGAACAGCCTAGAGTCCCAAGGCAGTTGGCTGCAGTCAGTCTTTGAGAAACCCAGCAGCATAAAGGGAAAATGCAAAGTGTCCAAGAGGTGTACCAGTTGAGTCCGATAGAAATGCCAGTCCAAAGCAGATGTCCATGGAAGAATGCCGGGGGTGGAACGTCGTATGAGGAAGGTAAGCTGCTGGAATTCTGCTTTTCTGTAGAGAACTTGACAGCTGCAATTTACTTACTATGAAACAAAACTTGTAGCAGGTTAGAAGTTTATCACAATTGATAACTCTATTACAATTGGAAGTCTTTTTTAGTATGATTTTAAGGTTGCTTAAAGTTTAAACAATAGAATGTGGAAAGGTAAACATAAGAAGCATGGAAAGAAAAAAGCCTCATGCATGAAAATCATTAGCATAACCATAGCGCAATCTAACGTTTCTAATTGAGAAGGAATTTGAGAGTTTTTTACATATCAACAACGTCTTTTTAACCTTTTGTTACACCCATTCAAGATGGCGACACACCCTAGGTGTGTGCAGGTTTTTTTTTTAGACTAACTTACTTAAAATGTATTGATTTTTAACTAATTTTTACCTCAGACTTTGAATGTAAGTTAATTTTACCTCTATGAGAACTATGTTGAAAACCTTTTTCATTTAACTCTGGTAAGAATATAGCCTTAAAGTTACATTTTTAACCTTAAAGTTAATGTTTACCAAACTTTAAACACACAATGTAAACATGGTCTTTGATACACAGGGAGAGAAACCTTTGTTACGAAGACATGTCATTTTAAACACGAATTTAGATCTATACTGTCTTAGTTGTTGGGAGGGTCACCATCCAGAGGTGGTCTTCCACACAGCTCCACCTCTAGGAATTGTAGGTTGCCATCTCTGGATGAATCTCTGCGTATTCTAGCTCGTCTGTCTTCAGACCCAAGTTTGGGATCTCTGCCAGGGAGGTCAGTTTCGGCAGGGAGCCCGCAGTCTCCAGGTGGTCCAGGATCTGTCCAGACTTCATAGCAGGAAAGCAAGCAGGCCAGCCGTGCAGAAGGCATGGGCCGAGGTGCCCTGGGGTCCGAACAGCGTGAATGGAGCCCGCGCCCAATGCCCCACTCCATGAGGTGGAAAGCTGGCTCATGTGGGCTGGCGTTGGGCTCCTGTGGGCTGCCGTTGGGAGGAAACCACAGAGTGGTCCAGAGATAAATGTTCCAGAAACAGCAAAACAGTCTCGTGAAGAAAGGGCAGAGGCCTTTGGAGATCTCTTCACAAGCAGAAGAGAAGGCCATAGTGCATAAGTAGCCAAATTGTCTTTACTTATCTGAGAGATGCCAGGTCAGGTCCACATGGGAGCCATTTGTTGTTAAAATTTGGGGCTCCAGCTGGTCGGGCTAGCTTCCTGGAGGCAGACAGAGATGACCAGAGATACATGGCTGGGCCGGGAAGCTGTATTTATTTATTTACGAGTGGACAAATCACCACACCATGTGCTTCTCCATCTTTCTCCTCCCAGCGGCTGTGCCAAGAACTCCCAAACTACGTAGCATAGGGGGCGGGGAGAAAAAGAGGCATGAAACTAGCAAGGGCCAAACCAAATCTCTCAGAGGCGGGGGTGGGGGGAGACCAAACCAATGCGAAGCATACGACAATATTTACTGTCCCAATAAAAAAAATTAAAAAAGAAGCTAAAGAAGGTTAAGAAATAAGGTTCCACTGGGTCATTAAAGCAGGGAAGAGTGATTATATAAGTCTGAAACCAGACTGAAATGTTAATCAGAATGTCCTTCACAGATATACTCCAAAATAATATTTTCTCTACCATCTGTGAATTCCTTAGCCTAGTGAATTTGACATAAAATTTTCCATTAAAGTTGGTCCCAGTTTCCTACTGCTTTCTTTAATATCGTCTCCTAAATTTATTTGATTTTTAAATTTATCCTACCCAGATCATCTTGGACAGAAAGAATAGAATCAAACTAGAGCATTCATTTCCACATCTGTTCTGAAGAATATTAATTGATCATGAGAAATAAGAATTTCATGATGAAACTTTCCTTACTTTGTAGTAAAATAACTCTGTCATGGTACCATGCTGAGCTTACACACATCCCCACAAGTCACATAGGTAAATACTTAAACTATAAATTAATCTTATTCTTGGAATAATACCATTTGATCCTTCTGAAACTTGAAGGATGGAACAACAAGTTAGTGCAAGTTAATGTCCAATTCACTTGCCTATTTCTACCAAGCCTCTTCTAATGGTTTCTAATAACTCCTGGTTTGTGATGTGTTGAGCTTCAGTTCTTGACATCAACATGAAGTGAAAAGAAAACTCATACATAATGTTATTTGTGAACCTGCATGGAGGGACTGTGTTCACAAAAGTTTCCCTGCAGACAAGGAAGTTCCAAATACAGCCATGAATCAAGCTGCAGGAATCCTTTTGTTGGTGTTTGATAAAGACACATGAAGTTTACAGCAAGTTAGCTAAGTATAAGCAATTTGGGGAGATATATGCTCTAAATGATTCCCATGACATATGTTCTATATGATTCCCACCTTGCACCAGGACCTTACTTTACACACATTATGTCATCAATCCTACGTATTTTAGTATATTTTCATCTGCCCAGTTTTCATGACCCTTTACTTAGTGAGACATGGTTACCATCAGAAAGAACAGATCACTTTTGCTCATAGGAGATTTTGCTCCAGACCCTCCTTCCCATGGCAAAGAACATGCACTTGTCTTGCTTCAGGACACAGAAAATAAGCCTCAGGTTTACAATTCATATACAGAATTCAACATGCACATAGCTATTCTCTGTACAAGTCATTTCTATGGTCTTTTTTTGTTTCCAACAGTCATGAGGGCAGGACTTTCTACCTCATTTACATTAGAATAGAGCAACAGATTATAAAGCCACTTGGCTTCATTCTAATATTTGCTCCTTAGTAATTGGGTACATCATAACTGACTGCAGTTATCTAAGCCCTCTTGTTTTAAAGGACAAGAATTTTAACTTTAAAGAAAACACAAGTCGAACCTGAAATGGAATTGGAGTATTGCACCAAAGTAAAAGACTCTGGGGTGGGTGGGTGGGTGGGGAGAATACAGGTCCATGAAAGATGATGAATGACATAGTGGGGGTTGTATTGTTAAATGGGAATCTGGGGAATGTTATGCATGTACAAACTATTGTATTTACTGTTGAATGTAAAACATTAATTACCCAATAAAGAAATAAATTATTTAAAAAAAAGAATTTTAACTTTAAGCTTCATTGTTGATGTTTGGAATGAGTTATGATTTTAAGATCTGAGGGTGAAATGAATACAGTTTGCATTCAAGGACATCAATTTCAAAGATTAGGAGCATTTATGTAGAAACAATACATTACAATGTACAAGTATTAGGAAGCATGGTCTTAGGAAGGTAATTAGAATTTGCTAGATTCATAAAGATAATTGGGTATGGGAGAGGAACTATAAGAGTTAGATTCTTTGATTAATAAGCAGGTTGAATCTAAAGTTGCCCGGCTATTATTTTATCAGATAAACTAATCATTTTATTTTGTCTTGTACTTGAGTTGACTTAGTGTGATTCTAGTGAATTTTTATTTTTAATCATTTCACTAAGAGGTTAATTGTTTATGGTACAGTTGTTGATAATGGATACACTTTCTCATCTCCCTATGATAACTGTATACAGAACACTCTCACCCATAACATAAGTCCTTTTCCACCATCAGGCACCCTAATGCCCTCTCCACCCCTTAGTTTCCCTTTTTCCCAAGAGTTTTTTGCTTTGGTGAAATCTGCCAGATATAATTCGTTTCACTTTGTGCTTTCTTTTTTAGTCCTTGTTTCTTAAGTTCCACCTATGAGTGACATCCAGTATCCATCTTTCTCTTTTTGTCTTATCTCAGTTCAAGTTTCATCTAAGGTCACACAAAAGAGATAACGTTATCATTTTTAACAGCTGGGTAATAATCCATTGTGTATATAAACCATAACTTTTTAAGCTATGCATCTGTCATTGGTCATTTGGATTGCTTTCAAGTTTAGGTTTTTACGAATCATGCTGATATGAATAGATCAATTATAACAACAACAACAAAAAAAACAGTAATTACAATCCTCCTCAACAATAAAAGGACAAGGCCAGATGATTTTACAAATTAATTCTACAAAACTTTTAAGGGAAGCTATTCTTGTACTTTTTAAGCTCTTCCAAAATATTGAGGAACACTCCTTAGTATCATCTACAAAGCCAACATCACCCTGTTACTAAAAGCTGAAACACAACAACAACAACAAAAAGAAGAAAATCACAGACTGATATCCCTGATGAACATAGATACTAAGATAGTGAAGGGGGCTGAGTGGTGGCACACCTGGTTGAGCACACATGTTATAATGTGCAAGGACCCAGGTTCGAGGTCTCAATCACCACCTGCAGGGAGAAAGCTTTGTGAGTGGTGAATTATGGCTGAAGGTGTCTCTCTGTCTCTCTATCACCCCCTTCCCTCTCAATTTCTGACTCTGTCTATCCAATAAATAAATAAAGACAATCATTTTTTAAAGATATTAAGGTAGTGAACAAAATTCTTGCTAGCCAGATATAGTAGTACATTGAAATTATTATGCACCATGAACACTTAGGATTTATCTCCAGGTTGTAAATATTCAATGAATATGATCCCTCCAAATCAACAAAAGGGAAACAAAAACTCACATGATTATCTCAATAGATTATTTCAATAGATTTATCTCCAGGATGTAAATATATATACTTAATGAATATGATCCCTCCAAATCAACAAAAGGGAAACCAAAACTCACATGATTATTTCAATAGATGCAGAATCAGTATCTTTTCATCATCAAGATATTAAGAAGAAAGACTGGGTATATGGGAAATTTCTCAATCTAGTTTAGTATATACACTGCAAACTTACAGTCAAAATTATACTCAATGGCTAGAAGCTTCAAGTATTCCCTCTTCAGTCAGGTACAAGGCAAGTTTGCCCACTATCACAACTAGTATTCAACACAGTATTGGAAGTCCTAGCCATAGCAATCAGGCAAGTGAAATGAATTTAAAAAATACAGACTGAAAGAGAATTAAAAGTATTACAGATAGGTGATATGATAGTATATATGGAAAATTAAAAAATGATCCAGTAGAAAGCTCCTGGAAACTATTGAGCAATATAGTAAGTTGGCAGGCAACAAAAAACAAGTCAATTTTAATGGAATTGTCTTCAAGAGTCTGAAAAGTTCAATAACAAAGACATTTTTAAAATTTTGTTCAACTTAGAATTTCATAAATTGTTTAGAGTCATAATTTTGTTTCTGTCACAAATATCCCTACTATAACTTATTAAGATCATGGAAGACATTCTTGACTCACTAGATCCAATAGAGCTTTGATTTAGTGTTATTGTCTTCTTTGAAGTTGTTTGTAAATATAAATTCCATGATATGTTCATTTAAATATTTTATTTTATTATTCTAATTAAATTATTGCATTCAGAGAGAGCACATGCTCTAAAGCAAATTTAAACAATTTTTTACAGAATCACTACAGCACTCATCAAACTTAGTACTCTAGAATAAAATGTCACATTTCTAGGTCTCAGATTCACAAGACAGCATGATTCATGGATATCCAATTTTCATTGAGATGGAAGTATTTCCTATTTCAACAAAAACTAGCTTTCCTCAGTGATCACTTCACCATATGGTGTACTTTGCTTTTTACAAGTTAATTTTGAACAGGGGAGATAACATAGTGGTTATGCAAAACAAACAAACAAACAAAAACTGTCAAGCCTAAGACTCTAAGGTCCCAGATTTAATACCCAGCACCACCATAAGCCAATGTTAAACAATGCTCTGTTAAATAAGCATTAAAAACAACAATAACAAAACAATATTACCTTGTCTGAGTTAGATCTTTGTTAGCTGTATAGATGTCCTGTACCTTAAATTTTCTAATTTTTGTTCTTATGGAAAAATGTATATTTTATTTTATTTTTATTGGGGGGGGTAACAGTTTACAGGGCAGTTATAGACATATGGGTACAATTAATCATCTCCCCATGCACCATGCACCATGCACCATGCGACCATGCAGCAGGGATAGAGCCTATGGGACTCACTCAGTGTCAGGTGCCAGTGCTGTGACAAGAGATGACCCTGGGATTTTTGTCTGATAACAGTCCATTTATTGAATAGCAAAGCAGGTTTATAAGGGGTCGTAGGAGGAAGTAAGTTGACTATTCCATATATGGTTTGGGAGTAAAGGGGCAAAGAGAGATAAGGGGTTGGGAAAAGGTCAGAGCATTCCTAGCAAATGTTGAGCAAGGAGTTTAATTGATCAAAGGAATGAGGAAAATAGGGTTATCAATAACCAGCAGACAGAGAGGGGTCTTAAGGGATAGAAGATAGATCATCTTCACCCAGAGGGGGTGGAGGAATAAGGAGAATTTTCCTAGTTGCTGTTTGACAGAGCAGGACAATTATCATGGTTATATATAACCATGATGAACCAAGATGAACTTCCATTAACCTCTGAGTAAACAAACCATCTGGTTTGGGAACAAGGAAATGGACTGTGTGCAGAGTCTTTGTGAGGCAGGGAGACTGACAGAGGAGAGACATTTCCTGGTGGTTTTTTCCTCCATGATCGATCTCAGGTAGAGAGAGAGACTAATAAGAGGGTTGTGTCATCCAGACACCCATCTTTCAATACAAGGTCCCACACCATGCTCAACCATATCCTAACAATTTCCCTACACAATACACCACACCCAATCCAAGTTTCATTATGTGATTTCCTTCAGGAATAATAACCAAAATACATAAATAACTCAATAAACTTAGCAACTAAAAATCAAACAAGATATCTATGCATACCTTTTCATAGAAGTACAATTTGTAATAGCCTTGAAAGCAACTCAGATGTCCAACAACAGATGAATAGCTAAGAAAACTGTAGTAGAGATACACAATGGGATACTACTCTATGGTCAAAAATGATGAAATCATCTTCTTTTTTTGCATATTGGATGGAACTTGAAGACATCATGTTATGTGAAATAAGTCAAAAAGAGATGGACAAATACAAAATGATCTCACATGTAGGTGGAACTTAAGAAATAATGACAAAGAGGGAAAAGTCTATTTTAATCTACATACTCAAAAACTAAATTGTATCCTTGTTCAGTCTTTAGGGATTAATTTTTCTTTGGTAGTTTAACAAGTTTTCAAACTCAAGAATGTAGATATGCTTTTGAATAAAGAAGGGATGCTTTAATAAAACTCACAGTAAAACTACTGTCTGTCCAGCTTCATTTATAGAGAATAGATTCAAATAGTTCTATTGGCCATTGAGTTTTCCATAAATTTGGAGGATATGCAGATAAATATAAAAGTAACAAGGACTTTCAATTGTGATACTACCAGTATTTGGAGGGAAAAAGCATGCTGTGTACAAGGCAGACGAACCAAATTACATTGAAGTGCATGACAAAAGAAGAGAAATATCTTCAGTAAAATATACTGTGAAAAACTGAATATTCACATGCAAAAAATTTAAATTGGCACAGCTGATTAAGTGCATATGGCACAAAACACAAGGACTGTTGTAAGGAAGCAGGTTTGAGGCTCTGGCTCTCCACCTACAGGGTGGGGTTGCTTCACAGGTAGTGAAGCTGGTCTGTAGTTGTCTATCCTTCTCTCCCCCTCTCTGTCCTCCCTTCCTCTCTCCATTTCTCTCTGCCCTATCCAACAATTACAGCAATAACAACTACAATGATAAGCAATAAGGGCAACAAAGGGAAAAAATGGCCTCTAGAAAAGTGGATTTGAGCGCAGGCACCAAGTCCCAGCAACAACCTTGGAGACAAAATAAATAAATAAGTAAATGAAGCAGAACCTGGACTGGAGCTAGTGTATTGCACCAAAGTAAAAGACTCTGGAGTGTAGAGGGGTGGGGCAGAGAATACTGGTCCTGGAAAAGGATGACAGAAGACCTAGCGGGGGTTGTACTGTTATGTGGAACTCTGAGAACTGTTATGCATGTACAAACTATATTGTATTTACTGTTGAATTGTTGGTCATCATTTCTCCTTTGGCTAATTCTGCTTCTGTTCCCCTGCATTGCTTAAGGCTGTGGTCTATTTACATAATCATTGTTTGGTCTGAGACCCGCTCTGCCTGCAGGTCATCGGTTTAATCCCCACTGGTTAGATGGAAGCTTGCTCTCTCCACCCACTCTCCTATGTTATGCATATCAATAAAAGCAGATTGCATTCCTGCTCAGCCACTAGAGTTCCTGGTTCCTCTCCCACGTCACTGAGTAGGCAGAAGCCTAGGTTGGCTCTGGCAGAGTTCTCTCCAACCCAGAGAGCATGTGCCCAGGAAGAAACACCCTCAGGCTAGCCCGGCATTGAATGTACAACGTTAACCCCCCCCCCAATAAAGGGGAAAAAATTATAGAAAGAAAGGAGCTAGGAGTGTTACCAAAATTATAGCTTCACCAGAATGGCTGAAGATATGTGGACTATCTCTTAAAATGAATTCCTAGAGATGATCTTAGGTAAATGAACTTCTATTATTCCACTCACAGAGAGAATAAATAATCTAGATGGAGAAATAGTGATTGGGTTAAAGAGACCAGAACCCCTAACCTCATGTTTCAATTTGAGAATTTGGGGATCATTTAACAATGTTTATATGTATGTATGGTTTAGGATCTGTTTATGTGGGAATACCAACCCTCATAGTTTGCCCAGAGAAAAATGATTTTGTGCAGAGATTTCAAAAACAGCAGGGAACTTTGGGGATATGGAATTTCTCTCCCTTTAGACCTAGCAGGCAGTGTATGTGGATTTTTAATCTCTGATTTTGAGTCTGACTGAGAGTTAGTTAGGGTGGCACCCTCCTCCCCTTGAGGCAGGGTGGCTAAAGGAAGGTTTGACCTTACTAGGAACAAGCCTCCCACTCCAAAGCATTATCTAATACATATATACACAGACACATACATACATATATACATAAACGCATATATAAGAAACAAGTCTTCTATGCACACTTTTGTTTGAAAAAAGTATTGATTTGAAAACCTCTGGTTTGAAGCTGGAGAGGTAGCATAATGGTTATATAAAAAGACTTTCATGCCTGAGGTATCAGAGGTCCCAATTATAATTTCCCACACCACCGTAAACTAGAGATGAGCCGTGCTCTGGTAAAATAAATAAATGAGTAAATATTTTAAAGAAGAAAACTACTGGTCTAATTTAGCAGTATATATATACATATCTATATATCTATATATCTATATATCTATATATCTATATATCTATATATCTATATATCTATATATCTATATATCTATATATCTATATATCTATATATCTATATATCTATATATCTATATATCTATATATCTATATATCTATATATCTATATATCTATATATCTATATATCTATATATCTATATATCATCTATATATCTATATATCTATATATCTATATATCTATATATCTATATATCTATATCTATATATCTATATATCTATATATCTATATCTATATATCTATATATCTATCTCTCTCTATATATATATGTATGGTGAGGTTTTAAAAAATGGCTTGCCCAAACTTTGTATAAAATTAATAGGAAATCATGTCATATTTCTGAATTCCTAAATGCACAGCTTGTTGATTCCTCAATATTACTATAAACTTAAGAATAAATTCTCTATGTCAGAATCCCTGTGACCTTCACATATAAACATTAAATATTTTAAATTTGGTTGCATATCAAAGAAAACCACATAGATACAAAATGCTATGTGAATAATACCACATTATAATGTACCAAATAATTACTGGTAAGTTTCAGAAGAAAAAACTAGTGTAGAATGCAATGGTTCATAGATATGATGGAATTTGTAGTAAAACTGAGATTTGCTGTCATTTCATCAATAGTATGCCATGATTAATTACACAGAAAGTCATATAAAACCCCAGCGAATAATTTATTTCTATTTTCTCTTTAATAAAGATTGATTTAGTCTCTACTATGTTCATATACTACTCATGGTGTGAAATGTACACTGAGGATAATTATAAAAGAGAAAATTCCTTGTCATAGAAAATGTATGGCCTAAAGACATTAATGATTTATATGTTGTATGGGATAGAGTTTAATTTAAAGAGGTAATAGAACAAAGATAAAACAATGGGTAGAACTCAAACTGAATGGCATGGAATGCAGGTTTGTAGCATATGAAATATTACCCTGATGATAATGTGGAGGCCATTTCAAGGTAATTAAAGTCTTGTAAAAGGGGAAAAAAAGGCCAAGAAAAACACCAGTAAATAAAGTTGGTCATGTGACTAATTAAATTTCTACTGTTGTAACAAATTTCCATAAAATTAGCAGTTTAAAGTAATTCAAGTTGCTAAGAACATTTTTAGAGGTCTGTATTTTAGAAATTCCACATAATTCCCACAGGTTTAAAATCAAGGTGTTGGCAGAGAGAGTTGTATTTTATTCTGGAGCTCCTAGCAGAGAATGTTTCCTTATCTGCTTGTTTTTCATAGCTTCAAGAGGTTACCATGATGAAGAGTTTTCTCCACTGAGCACTATATACTATATGTACAAAAGAGAAAGAAAGGAAGGAAGGAAGGAAGGAAGGAAGGAAGGAAGGAAGGAAGAAGGAAGGAAGAAGGAAAGAAGGAAGGAAGGGAGGGAAGAAGGAAGGAAGGAAGGAAGGAAGGAAAGAAGGAAGGAAGGAAGGAAGGAAGGAAGGAAGGAAGGAAGGAAGGAAAAAAAGAGACAACTAGAGGATCTCTCTGGTATATGTAATTCCAAGATTGAACTAAGAATCTCCTGCTTTCAAGTGCAAAGCTCTAATCACTTAACTACCTCCTAATTCACTCAGTCACATTAATTTACTGTTATCATTATCATTTTCTATTGAGTATATGTTGTTTCACAAGACTGTTGTCATCTCAGGGTTACAGTTGTGCATTTCTTGGAAATATGTGCCCGCTCAGTTCATCTATCGCCAAAGTGATCCACCCATTTGGAGTCAGCAATTACAAGAATAATGTCACACTTTAGCAACATAAAATACCTAAGGTGGAACTTAATACTAAAGGAAAGAAAGAGGGAAAATGAAGCTGAAACTTGCATTAAGTTTGGTTTGTGGCATCAAAGACTCAGAGAGCTGGACTAAAGGGCTAGGAGGCCACTGGGTCACACAATGCTGGAGGAATACAAATTGGTGGTAGGAGTGATATATAAGACACCTATCATGAGGAAATAAGAAACTGTACTCTATTTATATAAAAAAATATCATCCCTAATAAAACCATAAGTAAAATCCAATAAGTAAATGAAAATTTATTGTAATTAATAACTAAATTAAATGTAATTTATCATATATTAAACAATATCTGTTTATCAAATATAAAATAATTATAAATTAGAAAAATTAACTGAAACATTCAATAATGTATAAAGATCATAGGCACAAGTAATGCAGTCAACAGATGAAAATAAAATAGTAATAAAAGGCATGCAGGCTTACTGTTAGTTGTAGCCATGTGAAATCAATGGAAACATAAATGAAATAATTTGTCATAGTAGTTACTAGATTAGTAGGTAAGGTAAATAATTTGTTTTAAGTGTTTATTTGTTTTATTTTTTTAAGCTGAAATACAGTCAAATGTTGCATCATTCAAGTTATTTTCTTTCTTTCTTTAGGCTCAGGGTTCTATAGACAACCATTTTAGTTGTTATTCAACAATAACTTACAAATATATAATGAAAGATTATAAAAAACACAGTTAGTACTCATTGATGTAGCTGGTGCTAAAGTTATTAATGACCTTAATCATTTGCCTTTTTTACCATTGAGACTGGGTATTCTTTATCTTCACAGAACACTTTAGCCAATAAGCTTGGGTGTCTTGTGTGGAAATCCACACACTTATCCATGTATTGAACCTTATTTTTTAATATCACTTTAATCATTATCTCTTGGCATAGAAGCATACAGAAACCACTTTGATGACTGCTACACATAAATATACATATTTATTCATATTGGTATATTTTTAGAATTATTTCATTGGCTGGTCTGTAATTTCACTGGTAGAGTTTTTTCCTGTTTATTATTTTTTTTACCTTTTTAAAAATTGTTTTATTGAAGGGTTAATAGTTGCAGTACAGTTGTTTAATCATGGGTATAATTTCTTAACTACAGAACATACAAATCCTGAGAAATTTTACTGGTGTATGGTTTCCTAAAAAACAGTTGCTTGTCTCTTGGCAAAAAGAAAATTTGTTGTATATATAAATATATACATAGGTATTGCATTGACATTGGTTAAGAAGATCTTGTCTTAATCATTAATTTCAAAGTTGTATGATAAGTAACTAGTATCTGAAAAAAGTGGTGGAGGCTTCAAAGTGAAAGTTGTTATCTGTTTGCCTTCTGGTAACCAGTTTTCCATTTTTTCTTTCTCACTAAAGGATATGAACAAAAATTTACTTAGATCTAATTATCTCATCTTGGGGAAATTCAAGGAGCATATTTATCCCTCTGTATGCATTATGCTATGAAAGGAAATAGCAAAATCTCAGTACTCTTGAGTACAAAAAAAAAAAGGTACAGGATTCTGAATTAGCGATGACAGAACAATATAGCTGTAAAAATGTTGTGTGTATTACCATCCTAAAGACTCAACACCTCATTTTTTTCTAACCCCACACTGTGAAGCTACTACTGGAAAGGTAAACAACTGAATACATATATGTCCATAAAAAGTAAAGATGATGTGATCTAATTCTTGTGCTTCTTATTAAGAGTGCATATGACCACAGAAATAAAGATCCCATAAAGTATATGATGCAATTCTCTACTTCTTATCTTTGTTACTTGTGCCATACAATTTATCTTTTATTTTCATTTTAGAATTTTTGAAATTAAGACATCATGGAATTATGCAATTATCTAGTCCCTAGGTGACTATCTTTGAGAATCAGTATGTACGATTATTTTTTAAATTTCTTTATTGGAGGATTAATGTTTTACATTTGATATTAAATACAATAGTTTGTACATGCATAACTTTTCTCAGTTTTCCACGTAACAATCCAAGCCCCACTAGGTCCTCTGTCATCCTTTTTGGACCTTGTACAATCCTTTTGTTCTGATTTCCATGCTCACTCAGGCTGTACTCCATTCTCCATTCATTCTCTTCTCTGTGGTAACCACTAATTGGTATTATATTTCAAAAATTTTGTACTGCTTTATTAAATTCATCATTTTTTCTCTATACTCTGCTTATGAGTGAAATCATGCAGTGTTTGTCTCAAGTCTGGCTTAATTAATGTATTATAAAATTCTCTATCCATTCTTGTTGTCCCAAATTTCAGGCTTTTTATTAATAGCTGAACAGTATGTGTAGATAAACTCCATCTTTTTTTTATATCTTGTCAGTCTATGGAAATTTAAGTTGTTTGCAGTTCTTGACTATTGCAAGTAATTCGTATATAAACATGGACATACATATACCTCTTCAAATTAATGTTTTTGTTTTGTAGATCTCCAGAATTGGGATCAGTATATTGTATGGAATTTCTACTTTAATTTTTGGAGGGATTTCCATAGTTATGTCCATATAACTTCACCAATTTAAGAATTTCATATTGCATTATTTATACGGAAAAGATAACTACCGACAGGGAGCCCTTAACGTAGGAGCCAGAACACTAGAAAGATAACAAAAGTTATGATTAGAGAGTTGGAAATTTCATTCCTGTTCACTGACCTCTGGAGAGCAGAGGGAGAGATTGGAGCTTAAGTAAATTTAATCAGTTTAATTTAATCTAATTAGTTAAATCTCTATAAAATTCCATATAATGGAATTCAAAGAGCTTCAGTCTATGAATATCATGAGGTGGGAGAATGGTACACTCAGGGCTAGAAGTTCTACACAACTCCCTGTTCCCTGTCCTATGTGTCTCTTCCATTTGGAAATTTCTGAATTACATCCTTCAAAGTAAACCACTGCTGGTAAGTAAATATTTTCTTTTTTTAATTTATTTAAAAAAGGAGACATTAACAAAACCATAGGATAAGAGGGGTACAGCTCCACACAATTCCCACCACCAGAACTCCATATCCCATCCCCTCCCCTGATAGCTTTCCTATTATTTAACACTCTGGGAGTATGGACCCGAGGTCATTGTGGGATGCAGAAGGTGGAAGGTCTCGCTTCTGTAATTGCTTCTGCACTGAACATGGGCATTGACAGGTCGATCCATACTCCCAGCCTGCCTCTCTCTTTCCCTAGTAGGGTAGGGCTCTAGGACACATCTAGGGGTAGTGGAATCTAGCTCCAGGACACATTGGTGGGGTCCTCTGTCCAGGGATGTCTGGTCAGCATTATGGTAGCATCTGGAACCTGATGGCTGAAAAGAGAGTTAACATACAAAGCCAAAGAAATTGTTGAACAATCATGGACCTAAAGGCTGGAATAGTGCAGATGAAGTGTTGGGGAGGTCCTCCATTTTGTAGTTAGCTAGTAGGCATATTTTAGCTATATTTCAAAGGGCCTATAGCTATACTAGTTTTTTTTTCCTCTAAGCCTGAAATCTGATATGCAAGTGGATCCAAGTTATTGTCTGGAGAGGTGATGTCATGCTTATAACAATAACCATCTATTGTCTTCTTGAACCCTAAGACAACAAGAACCTCACATTTCCACTATAGAGCCTATATTTCCCCCAGTCCTGGAACCTCTACAGTGGGGCACATTTTCCTGCATGCTTCTCTCAATTCATACCAAATAATATTGCACATGAATACGTGTGAACATGTGCTCTATCTCATGGAACCTGATCTATATCTAGGTTTTGGTACTTTGTTAGGAAGTGAACCACCTGGAATGGAATTAGAGAATACTATGAAAGGAGAGGTCTCACCTGAGTAATGAAGCTGAAGCATTGTCATTCCACACCTGAAGTCTCTGGACAGTCTGAAGTGAAGCATGCTGATTAGGTTGGGATCGGCGGATGCAATATTATTTGGTATGAACTGAGACAAGCATGCAGGAAAGTGTTCTGTGTCTCCCAGATACTCTTTCATCTTAAAAATAAAGTACTAGGTTGTGTTCAGGTAAAAATTAGTGAAGTCATTGACCTCCCGTAAAATACCTAAAACGGACCAACCAACTTTTTCTGAAATGGAGATCCCAAAACTCATCTGCTATATTCTTATCTTTAGATTCCTGACCACTAACCAATTTGTTCTGCTTTATATCTTAATGCTTTTTCAGCCACCAATTTGAAGATGCTACTAAGATGCCAACCTGATTCCTTCAGAAAAAGGACCTCACCAGTGTTCCCTGTATTCCCACATCTCCTGATCCCTGCCCCACTAGGGAAAGATAGGGACAGGCTGGGAGTATGGATGGACCTGCCAATGCCCATGTTTAGTGGGGAAGCAGTTACAGAAGCCAGACCTTCCACCTTCTGCACCTCATAATGACCCTAGGTCCATGCTCCCAGAGGGATAAAGAATAGGAAAGATTTCAAGGGAGGGTATGGGATGCAGAACTATGGTGGTAGGAATTGTGTCTAATTATACCCCTCTTATCCTGTGGTCTTGTCAATATTTTTTTATTTTATAAATAAACTAGAAAAGAGAAAAATATATAGAAAGAAAAATGAGAGGAAGGGAGAGAAAGAGGAAGGGAGGGGGAGTAAATAGTTAATATTTCTTTATTTAGAAAAACTAGAGGACATCAGAGACTCAGATTGCCTGGAATGCAATTTCTGCTTGACATACCCCTTCAAAATACTTACTATCCCATTTCCCTACCCCTTCACCTCCATATTTGCTAGCTGACTCCTAACAAATCTGAACAACAGTCACTTACTCAGAAAGGAAACTTAATTTAATTTTTTTTTAATCTAGAACTTATTACCACCTGTTATTTGCCTCCTTTGTTGCTTTGGTTGATCACTGCATCATTTGCCCGTTTGTATTAGAATGTTACCTTTCCAAGAGCATGGGCACCTGGACTATGACAGGTGTGCAATAAGTATTATTGGGTGAATGAAATAAAACCATGTGGAGATGAAAAGATAAGAAAAAAATAAAGTACTAGGAAAGGGAGCTAGAAAGACCTTGGATTGCGTTTGGTTGTTGTGCCAAATAAAGGACTCTGAGGACTGGGGTGGAGTGGAGAATTTAGGTCCTGGTACGTGATGATGGAGGAGGCTTAGGCTGGGGGGTGAGAGTTAAAGTTAAGAAATTTAACACAGGTATCTAAACTGTATTTACTGTAAACCATAAGCTCCTCTCCCAATTGAAACAAAACTAGCTTGTCTCCACAAATTGATGTGAACACTTAATAATAGCTTAATCTCATTTTTATAATCTACTCCTTTGAATAATTATATTAGCAAGTTAATATATTTTATTTTCCACTTAAGAAACATGTATACATGCTTCTTATATATTTATTCACATTTATCCTTAACTTTTAATGAAGTTAAATATATCACATAGTTTTATTAAATCGTTGTATACATTGTATACACATGATTTTGAAATACACTTAAGATGTTCCATATCTTAGAATGTAATGTGCTAGATTAATTTTAGGTTACTCTGTTTTAAAAAATAAATTATACTGCTAGAAGCTTCTTTGTACATGCATTCTGTTATAATAATAACTATAGTTCTTTTTCAGCTCTTCCTGAAAAAATGAATACATTTATGAAGGATGTATAAACATGGATTGGTATGCCAAATGGAATGCATATTTCACATTTAGTTTACATTTATTCTTTATTCTTTATTGTTCATACCCGTGACTCACAATATGAAATTTTACTGTTTATGGTCTGTAATTATTTTATTTCTGAAGTTTTATTTATTTATTTGTTATTCATTTGAGAGAGAGTTAAAGCATCATTCTAGGGGGTCAAACTGGGGACTTCATGCTTGAGATTTCTAGCTTTATCCACTCTACCACCTCCCATGCCCCTATTATCTAATATTAGAGTGTGAGAAAATGAGAGAGACAAGGGGGAGGAGACCAAAGTACTATATCTTAATCTACAGATCTCTCTTGGTGTTCGTCATAGTATTTCCATATGGTGCTGGAATTCAAATCCAAGATTTAATGTTCAACAAGCTCTTTGTTTTACCTGGTGAACATTCTTTCAACACCAAGCCAACTTGTTCATTCTTTTTTATTTCAGATTGATACTACATAAAGACAGCAAGAGAGACAGAGAGGAAGAGATAGCAAAATATCAGTTTTGCCACTGTGTCATAACACTTTCACATTGTTAAATTTCAAATTTTGATAGTTTTGCTCTCATAGTGAGGAAAAGAACAAGGGATTAGGTACCTTCTCAATAGAATAAGCTATCTTATTAATAAAGCTGATATTTCTATGAAAATATAATTTGGGAAAACATCAAAAATGTCCTATTGCTTATCAGAAGCTGTCATTTTTTAATAGGCAAATGCTAGTATGCAAATCAACTGAACATCAATATACATAGCTATAGTAATTTTTTGAGTTTTTTTATCACATAAAATTTTCTGGGTCTGCATACATTCAAAATGCATTTTTTAATTCATTTTTTTTATTTAAGAAAGGATAAATTAACAAAACCATAGGGTAAGAGGGGTACAACTCCACACAATTCCCACCACCCAATCTCCATATCCCATCCCCTCCCCTGATAGCTTTCCCATTCTCTATCCCTCTGGGAGCATGGACCCAGGGTCGCTGTGGGTTGCAAAAGGTGGAAGGTCTGGCTTCTGTAATTGCTCCCCCACTGAACATGGAGGTTTTAAAGACTACAGTAATCATGGGCCTTTAGAAACATGACTAAAATGGGTTTCCCAGTTTCTTTTCAACCTAAGATCCCTAATATCATCTGCTCTGTTCCTATGTTTTTGTTCCTGTTCATTAACCATTTTGTCTCACTTTATGCCCTGCCACCTTCCAGATACCAAATTGCAGATACTATCATGATTTCATCCAGGCTCACTAGACAGACAACCTCACCAATGTGTCCTGTAATCTCACCTCTCCACAGCTCTACTCCACTAGGGAAAGATAAAAACAGACTTGGGGGGGGTATGGATTGGCCTATCAATGTCCATGTCCAGCAGAGAAGCAGTTACAGAAGACAGAAGTCCTACTCTCTGCACCCCCAAAACAATTTTGATCCAAACTCCTAGTAGGGGAGAGGTGATAGGAGGAAGAAGAGAAGAAACCTCTTCATCAGGACCCAGAGAGAGAGGAGGAAAATGGGAGGGACATTTGTAGTAACAATAGGGTTATGTGTGGCTTGAAGGGGAAGAGAGAATTGGACCTGGTAGAAAAAGTAGGCAATTTTATACAAATGTAGACAGACAGTTGTAGAGATGATAGTTAACCCATTTCTGCAGTCTTAGTAGAACTGCTGAGGGATTGGGGATTCAAAACTCTGGTGGTGGGAACAGTGTGGAATTATACCCTTGTTGACATATAATTTTGTAAATCAATATTAAATTAAAAAATAAATAAATACATAAAGCTAAAATAAAACAAAACAAAAAACCCAAATGCTTTCTAAAATAGTTAAAAATTAAGATTATATCTCATTTCATAAATATATATGTATCAAGTTAAACTATATAAACACGTTTATTTAAAGTTTTTTATTTATCATGTAAGGTATAGAGTTGTGAATGACACAAACACACACAGAGAAGCTACAGTATCACCCCAGTACATATAGAGTGGAGGAATGCATTGTGAACCTCATATGTGTAAATCCAGGGCTTTACCAGGTGAGTCATCATCCCAGCTACAGTTTTTATTTATTGGAAAACACGACTCAGTACATAAACTACTCTGTTCAGTTTTCTTCATTAGTAACCTTGGATATTTCAAAGCACATTGTTTTACTAAAAGTGTCCCAGATACATATATATTTCATGGATTTAAGATAAATGATGTCAAAATCTATAAAATGTGAAATAAGTTCTCTGCAAAAAAGACAATAACCAATATTATAATTCCACTCTAATGCAGATGCCATGGAAATCCCACTCTAATGTAAAGCCATGGAAAAGCATGTCCCTAAAGAAAACAAGGAATGGCATTGCCTAAATTTAGTCATAGGGCTTACAATATAGTATTCAGAAGACATTACTAAAATAAAATAAATACATAAAAATGTATAAACTAATATATTTTTTTGCACTTTTAAAAAGAAAAGAGTATTTCATGGAAAGATACAATTTTTATTTAGAGTGCACTGATAAGATAATAAAAGAGAAGAAATACATCATAGTTATTTCTGGACTGTCCAAGGAGGAGATATATTTTCTAACGGTTGCCTCAGATGATCACAGCCTGATAACACTAACTATTACAATCACATCCCTAATTGCCCTTGCTCACCAAGTAATATTTTGATTATACCTGGTCTCCATAAAGACTTTATTACTATGGTCAGGATGTACTGACCAGATGACAAGAATATTCTTCATCTTTGAATGTTCTGTTTCACTTCAATTAATACATTAGGAATTTGTTTTATAGGTTAGTCTTTCAGGAGACTGATTAATGTGAACACATCACCCAGCCTGAAAAATGTGGCTGTCCTGACCAAATTAAATTTCTTTTGAAATTTGGTAATAGGTCTGGAACACAGACTCTTTCCACAGTATTTATAATTTTCATAGTCTGCTTTTGTAGTTAGCCATCCACTTAGACTTATCTACTCCACAGACACAAATTATCGGTCTCTCAGTCTAATGTTGTTAGGAGAAAATGAACATAGTAGCATAAATGGACAATACATGCATTTATTAAGAAAAAAGATGGCTGCACATCCACAGTAAATAAGGCACTGTGATTGGTATTAACATAGAAGAATAATAAGTTATACTTTTGTATCTGGGTCCTGAAATAGGTCCAGTATTTTAGAGTAAAGCTTTATCATTACATATGAGACAAATGACTGAACTCTGGAATGATTTTATTGATAAAGCATCATATGCAAAGAACATGTTCCATGAACTATAATGAGTGTCCAATGTTAGTGATATTTCTTCTTTTCCTCTCTGATTTCTTATTTCCCCAATGAATAAGATTTAGATTTTATGCATACACAGTTTTCTCACTCCGGTTCACTTTTTCATTCAAATAAAGCAACAGAGAGTTGGGAAACACCACTGCAACAGAGCTTTATTGGTGGGCCTTAAGCCAGTCTCCACCCCCCTCACACATGCTCCATTGCTGACACTCTGGCCTATTTACATAATCATTGTTTTGCTTGATCTATCTTCTTTCTACCTCAAGACCCGCCCTGCCTGCAGGGTACATTAATCCCACCAATTAAAACCCTAGCAACTGTTTCTATGGAAGCTTTCTACCTTCCTGCTCTTTCCTTTTCTCCACCATTTTCCTAGCCATTTCCTTTTCCGACTTGCCACTTCCAATTCTAAATACATAAAAGTGTTGTCTCTGATCAATAATGATGCATTGCATTCCCACTTCACCAGGAGTTCCTGGTCTCTCTTCCGAGTTGCTGAGTAAGCAGCAGCCTAGGTTGGCTCCAGTCGAGTTCTCTCCAACCCAGAGAGCATGTGCCTGGGAGGAAACACCCTCACGCTAGCCCAACACTATATCCCATGCTCTCACACATATCCATGTGGTGTCAGGGTTCATACCTATGCAAGGTGCATGGCAAGGCATATATCATATCCAGTAAGCTATCTCTCTGGTCCTAGATTTAGTTTTCTGAAATTTGTCCATTTGTCTAAAAGAGCTTGTATGGTGTATTACACAATCCTTGAGTAGTTTCAGAGAAAATATTGAATATGAAAGAATATTTTGGTTGCTATTTTAACTATTTTTGGATGATTTGGATGGGTGGTACAATTTGACTTCACCTAAACATATAATTATAAATTTTATTCACGTATATTTTTTAAATGATATGAAAGTTGACAAAATATTTTATCTCAGAATCCTATGTTTCATGTGTTAGTCACTTTTAGTAAGTTGGGATATCCAAGAAATAAGTCATTAGTATTTATCACTGACCATCTGAAAATTATTTTAATATTAGCAATGTTTTATGCCTTAGTAATTTGTAGAAATCAAAAATATAAAATATAATGTAATTAACCTTTATAAAGCTTAGGCCTAGCATGCCAATTCAGTAACTGGTTGAGATTGAGTCAGTACAGTATTAAATATATGTGTTGGTTTATGAGATAAAATAATATTCCATATACATATTGTTTACCTATATTCTATCAGATTAATAAGACTTCACTGAGGGAAAGCTCACATATGTCTTGGGGTCAGGTGGTGGAGCAAAGGGTAGAGCACACACATTACCATGTGCAGAGACCCAGGTGCAAGCTTCTGGTGCCCACCAGTAGGGGTGAAGCTTCACAAATAGTGAAGCAGTGTTGCAAGTGTCTCTCTCTTCCTCACTATCTTTCCTTCCCTTCTCAATTTCCCTCTGACTTATTAAAACAAAATAAATAGATATTTTTTTAAAAACCCTATATACACCAAACTGCATGAAAAATAACATTTTGTTAAATCTCAGCATGAGGTTTATTAAACCTCATTTTTGTGGCTATTTTACTCCTATTGACTAATATTGAGAAGTGAAATGTTATACAGTAATATATGGCAGACTTAAGAAACTCTCAAACTTTTTTCCAAAGTGAGTGCACCATTTTCCATTCTTAGTTGCCATGTTATTAAATGTGATACTTAATGTAGGCTTTTTAAGGTGTCTATTCTATCACACATCTGAGAATATTCTGTTCTACTCCTAGTATGTTAAAGAGTGCTTATCAAAAATGGATGTTGACTTTTTAAAAATATTTTTGATCATTTGTCACTACTTGGCTTGCTGACACAGTATTACATTAATTGACTTTCAAATGTTAAAGCAATATTAGCTTTCTTCAGTATTCATCTACCTTGTCAGAAAGCTCTATATCCTTACTAAACATTATTGATTAACTGGTGAAGATTATTTTGTATATGTTGGCTATCTTTATTTATTGGATAGAGACAACAAGAAATGGAGAGGAAAGGGGAGATAGAGAGGGAGAGAGATAGAGAGACATCAGCAGCCCTGATTTACCACTCCAGAAGTTCTTCCCTTGCAGAGGGCCAGGGGTTTGAACTCAGGTCCTTATGCACTATAACATGAGCACTACCACCCAGCTCCCAGAATATTTGTTTTTTTTTGGGGGGGGGTATTTGTTGCTAGTTTTTTTTTCCTTTCTGTAATATCTTTATATGATTTTGGTGTTAGTTTAAAATTAACTTTATAAGGGTCCAGGCATTGGATCACCTGGTTAAGTGCACATATTACAGTGTTCAAGGACAAGGTTTCAAGTCCCTCTGGTCTCCACCTGCAGGGGAAAAGCTCCATGAGTGGTGAATCAGGACACCATTTGTTTGTCTGTTCCTTTCCTTCTCTCTATCCCCCCTCCTCTCTCATTTTCTCTCTGTCTATATTCAATATTAAATTAATAAAAAAAGATAAAAAACTAACCTAATAAAATGAAGAGGAGCACATACTAGTCTCTTCAATTTTTTCTGAAAGACTGAAAATTTGATATTATCCCCTTCAAAAAGATCTATTAATTTTGTCACCAGAGCCATGCAATTTTCTATTGGCAAACTTTGAATAGATACAAAATTATTTAGAATACTCTTAGGAGATTCATTTTTTAAATTAGTCTCTTTAAGAAAAGTACTTGTGAGCAGGTGATGGCACAGCTGGTTAAGTTCACTTAATGCCAAGTGCAAGGACCTAAGTTTGAGACCTCGCTCCCTAGCTTCAGGAGGTTTCCTTCACCACTAGTGAAGCAGGTCTACAGGTATGTATCTTTATTTCTCTCTAGCTCCCCATTCTCTCTCAATTTCTTTCTATCCTATCTAATAAAAATTAGGAAGAAAAAAAAAAGAAAGGAAAAAATGGCCACTAGGAGCAGTGGATTCTTAGTGTCAGCACCAAGCTCCAGCAATAACCCTGAAGACAATATACAGAAAAATATAGAAGAATAATAAAATAAAGACAATAAAAGAAAAGGACTTTAGACTTCCAGAGGCGGGGCTACAGAGTAGAAGCAGCTGTGTCTCTCTCCTCTTCCTGGTTAACTAAAAATAACAAAGATCACCTGAGAACGCCATAAGACAATACTCAGAATACTTCGGGAACCCACCAATTCACGGGTGAGTGCAAACACATGTGGCTATTGGACAGAGCAGGGCCTTAGAAGAGATTCCTGGTGCTGAAAACCTATACCTACTCAGGAGCGACTGGTAACAGTTCCCACAGTTTGACAGTTGAGGCACCACCTCTGGTCTGTTTTATTAACAAATAAACTGCTGACAGGAGGAGAGGATCCCCTAAGACTCACCAAATGAAACTGTGAGTCTCCACTGCTACCATCCCTGGAGGCTGGACGCAGCAGTGGGGAGGCCCTGTGCTGACATTGGGGGTAGATACCTGATCAGGCAACTCAGTAGAAGATATACACTCCCAGTGGTCTGAAATTGGGGCTGTACAATGGCAGCCTTTCCACATTGTTCTCCTAAGGAAATCAGAGGCACATTGAATAATTGCCTCAGAACCCATGGAGTACAGACAGGATTTGTTTAGAAAGTCACAGGGTTCTGAAGCTGAATTGAGCCTGGGGCTTTGGAGCCTTGGGGCATGGGAGTCTCTTTGTATAACCACTGTGATATCTCTCTTCCACCCTATGTTATCTGTAGGTTAGACTGGTTATGGGGGGGAAGGGGTGCACTTCGGGAATAATAATTAAAATAAAATTTTCCCTTTCTTTTTACTCTATTTTCTACCCCAAATTAAGTTATATTCACCTCCTTGGTGTCACCGCTAGGACCCCTTATTGACTGTCCTACTAAAGGCAAAAAATCCTACCGTTTCCAGTAGAGTAGTCGGAGTTCAAGCCACTAGCAGCTTCTCATTCCGCCATCTTCTGGAATCTCCCTCTGGACTCCACTATCTTAAAGAATTTCCCATCTATTCCAATTTTTGTAGTGTTTTGAGCACAAATGGGTGTTGGATTTTGTCAAAGGCTTTTTCTGCATCTATTGAGATAATCATGTGGTTTTTGGTTTTGCTTTTATTGTTGTGGTGAATGACACCTATTGATTTACATATATTGAATCAGCCTTGCATTCCTGGGATAAATCCCACTTGGTCGTGATGAAGACTCTTTTTGATATATTGCTGTATCCAGTTGGATAGGATCTTGTTTAATATTTTGGCATCTATTTTCATCATAGATATTGTTCTGCAGTTTTCTTTTTTTGTTGTGTCTCTATCTGCTTTTGGTATCAGGGTGATGTTGGCTTCATAGAAGGTGAAATGGAGTGTTCCTGTTTCTTTGCTCTTGTTGAAGAGCTTTAGAAGTTGCTGGGAAATTGTGCAGATGCAGTCACATCTGCCATGTCGTCCCTTCGGGCTATTGCTAGTTCCCGGGATAGTTGGGACATTCTCGGAGCGCCTGTTCTGCCATGTTGTGCCCTCAGGGAATTGTCAATTCCCCGATATAGTAGGAGTGCTTTGGTTACTCCTCCCCCTTCTCATTCTCATGAGAGCTATTCCCACAAAAGCCCTTCTTCTTCTGCCCCTCACTCTCTTGCCCACTTTTCACCTCGGTGACTGAAGGGTGCAGCACATAGCAGGAGGCAGCCATTTTGGCTAGCTCCACGTGGCCCCAACTGCTGTGTTCCCACCCTAACCCTGAGGTCCCTGTGTGAATAAAGGATTGTGTTCCCTTTCTGCTGTAAACCTCCTTTTTCTGCTTCTTGCCACCGCTGCCACAGCAATCAACAAGAAGTATAGGTATTGGGTCCAGGTGGTGGCACACCTGGTTAAGCATACAGGTTACAGTGCACAAGCACCTGCATTCAAGCCCCTGGTCTCCACCTACAGGGTGATAGTTTCACAAGTGGTGAAGCAGGGCTCCAGGTGTCTCTCTGTCTCTCTCTCCCTCTCTGTCTCTCTCTCTCCCTCTCTGTCCTCCCCCTCACTGCTCTCAATTTCTCCCTGTCACTATCTTGTAAATAAAATAAATTTTTTTTTTAATTTAAAAAAAGAAGTATAGGTATTAGCTGTTTTGTGAAGGTTTTGTAGAATTCATTTGTGAAGCCATCTGGTTCAGAATTTTTATTGTTGGTAAGATTCTTAATAACTGTTTCAATTTCTTTGTCTGTGATTGTTACATTTAGGTTTTGTAGTTCTTCTTGGTTCAGTTTTGGAAGGGCATGTGTTTCTAGGAATTCTTCCATTTCTCCCAGATTCTCTAGCTAGTTGGCATATAGTTCTCTGTTGAAGCTTATCTGGATTATCTGGATTTCTGTAGTCTCTTTTGTGTTATGTCCTCTATTGTTTACAATTCTATTTATTTGAGTCTTCTCCCTTTTTTTTTTTTTTAAAGTGAGTGTGGCTAGGGGTTTTTCAATCTTGTTTAATTTTTCAGAGAACCAACATTTGGCTTCATTGATCTTTTATATGGTTCTCTTATATTCTATGTTGTTTATTTCTGCTCTAATTTTATTGATTTCCATCCTTCTGGTTGCTTTAGGATTTCTTTGTTCCTCTTCATCTAAGTCCTCAAGGTGTGCAGTATGGTCATTTATTTGAGCCTTTTCTTGTTCTCTAATGTATGATTGTATGGCTTATGAGTGTCCCTCTCAGCACTGCTTTAGCTGTGTCCCAAATATTTTGATAGCTTGTGTTTTCATTTTCATTTGTTACCAGGAACATTTGAATGGAGGGAAAACTATCATACAGCCAAATCAACCACAAGAAAAGGCAGGAACAGCCATTCTCATCTCTGACACCATAGACTTTAAATTAAAGTAACAAAAGATAGGCAAGGCCATTACATAATGATTAATGGATCAATTGACCAAGAAGACTTTATATTTATTAACATCTATGCACCCAATGAGGGAATATACATTTTTTTTCAAATCCAAACAGCACATACTCAATGCTAGACCACATGTTGGGCCACAAAGACAGTGTCAACAAATTCAAGAGCATTGAAATTATCCCAAGTATCTTCTCAGACCACAGTGGAGTAAAGCTAACCTTTAACAACAAACAGAAAATTACTAAAAGTCACAGAATTTGGAAACTCAACAACATGCTGCTTAAGAAACACTGGGTCAGAGAGACACTCAAGCAAGAAATTCAAATGTTCTTGGAAACTACTTGTAATCTGATCATTTTTTCCCTTTGTATCTGGCTTTTTTATTTTGTTTTGTTTTGTTTGTAGCCTTCAGATTCCTGATTGGGATTCTCTGTGATTCTTGAATGTTTATGTCTTTTATGTTGTTTAGTTTGGGAATTTTTCTTCTATTATCTTCTGTAGTATGCTTTTTTCCTTTTCCTTTCTTTTTTTTTCAATCCAATAATGTGTATATTACTTCTTTTGAGGTTATCCATGTCTCTGTTGTTTTTTTTAGGTGTTTTAATCTCTTTTTTAATTCTCTTACTCCTTTCTTAGTTTTCTGTAATCCATCCTCAATCTTGCTAATTCTGTTTTCTGACTCAGTTTGTTCTGCTCTCACTTCCCTCAGTTCCATTTATTAGTTCAGATATTTCTTACAATGTTCAGCTAGTTGGACACTTAATTCACATATTTCAGCTTTCAGCTCTTTAATTTCCTTGAGATAGTTCATGTTTTCTTTCAAAGTCTCATTTACTGTTTCCCCATCCAATAATATCATCATCAAAATAACTCCTCACTTCTTTCATTATCACATTAATTATTGTTTGGATGTTTACCTCATTTTATTTTCATGTGGCTTCTTAAGTTCATTTTCTGGGCTTCTGTCCTCATTCATTGTTCTAGTAGTAATTTTTGGCTTGACCGCTCTATTTGGTGTCTTTTAAAATTTGTGTCCTTGTTATTGCTGTGGCATTATGGTGTAAGGTGGCCTTTACTCTATTGGTCCCTGGGCCCATGAAGCCAGTCACCTTGTTGTGTATTTCAGGAATAGGTAGAGCTGTTTTTCAAATAGAGACACTACTGCCATTGGAAGATTAGATATTGGGTCTCTTGTGTTCAAATTGAAGAAAAAAGAGGATTGGAATAGCAAGATGGTACCCACTGATGCTGATCAAATCTTCTTCAGTATTAGAGAGTTTCTCCCTCACTTTTTTTTCCAAATAACAATGAATTTTTTATCTTATTTTATTATTTTTTTTAATTTTTAAAAAGGAAACATTGACAAAAACCATAGGATAAGAGTGGTACAACTTCACACAATTCCCACTACCAGAAATCCATATCCCATCCTCTCCCCTTCTTCTTCTAGCGTTTGCCCTTCTTCCGTAGCCAGTTAACAGTGTCAGGTTGAGCCTGATGTAAAGTTTCGAGACCTCCTTTGAATCTGTAGAGGTGGCAGTCGTTGACTATGTGGGTCATAGTCTGTCTGTAGCCGCAGGGGCAGTTCGGGTCGTCTCTGGCTCCCCTACGGTGGAACATAGCGGCACACCAGCCATGGCCTGTTCGATAGCGATTGAGGAGGGCCCAATCATAACGTGCTAGGTCAAAGCTGGGTTGACGCTTGCAGGGGTCTGTGATGAGGTGTTTGTTCTTTACCTCAGCTGACTGCCAACTCTGTTTCCAAGAGACTGGAACAGAGAAGTTCAATGTAGGTGTAGGGGACCAGATTGGGTGACGAGACGTCAAGCGTTGGACAGGGTGGGTGAAGATATCCGCATATATTGGCAGGTCCAGTCAAGCGTAGACGTGGGAAGTGAACTTAGATGATGCCTCATCCCGACGAATATCTGGCGGGGCGATGTTGCTAAGAACTGGCAGCCATGGAACCGGGGTGGAATGGATGGTTCCAGAAATTATCCTCATGGAGGAATATAATTTGGAATCTACCAAGTGGACATGGGGGTTACGGAACCATACTGGGGCACAGTATTCTGCAGTGGAATAGCATAATGCCAGAGATGATGATCGTAGTGTGGAAGCACTCACGCCTCATGAGGAGCTGGCCAGTCTTGCAATGATGTTATTCCTTGTGTCCACCTTTGCTGCAGTTTTTATGAGATGTTCATGAAATGACAGAGTGCGATCGAGAGTAACGCCAAGATAGACTGGCTGGGCTTCATGCCGGATTCTCGTATTGTCAAGTTGCACATTAAGCTCACGCGAGGCCGAGGCATAGTGTAGATGGAAAACAGATGATACCGTCTTTTTTAAAAAATATTTATTTATTTTATTTATTTATTCCCTTTTGTTGCCCTTGTTGTTTTATTGTTGTAGTTATTATTGTTGTTGTTGTTGTTGGATAGGATAGAGAGAAATGGAGAGAGGAGGGGAAGACAGAGAGGAGGAGGGAAAGATAGACACCTGCAGACCTGCTTCACCGCCTGTGAAGCAACTCCCCTGCAGGTGGGGAGCCGGGGTTCGAACCGGGATCCTTATGCCAGTCCTTGTGCTTTGCACCACCTGCGCTTAACCCGCTGTGCTACAGCCCGACTCCCGATGATACCGTTTTTGCAGTGCTAGGGATTAGTCGCCATTTTTTACAGTAATCAGATATCAGAGACATGTCTTTCGTGAGTGTTTCCTCGAGGATGTCGAACTTGGATGCCTGAGTTGCACAGCAGATGTCATTGGCGTAGATGAACTTCCTTGAAGAAGTTTCTGGAAGGTCATTGATGTAAATATTAAATAGCGTAGGAGCCAGAACAGAGCCCAGGGGGAGGCCACTTGAGACAAGTCTCCATCTGCTAGACTTGTCACCCAGATGCACCTGGAATCTTCTGTTTTGGAGAAGAAACGATATAGTGTTGGCCACCCATGGAGGCAGGCATCTTGAGATCTTGACTAGGAGACCACGATGCCAGACCGTGTCATAGGCTGCTGTGAGATCCCCTCCCCTGATAGAAAATCACAATTGTAAATTGACAGGCTCTTATACAATTTCTATTTTGAGTGTTTGTTTTTGTTGTCTGTTGTTACTTTAACTCAATCACTGAGTTTAACCACAATGGCTGTTAATCCCTTGCTCTGTTGACATGTAATTGGCTGGAATTTATTATTCTAGCTGGCTGTGGGAGTCTGAGCTCCTCAGTGGGGCTTTAACTATAGCTAGCAACAGTAGAGAATGTTCCATCCTCCCTTTGGAGGATGTACAAAATACTCTTCTTCTTCTTCTAGTGTTTGCCCTTCTTCCGTAGCCAGACAACAGCGTCAGGTTGAGCCTGATGTAAAGATTTGAGACCTCCTTAGAATCTGTAGAGGTGGCAGTCGTTGACTATTATGCTACACCTGAGGAACATGGGTCCTGAAATTGGGATAGCTTGGAACATTCCTACTCATGACCTCTTTGTTGTTGCTGTTTTTTCTTTTTCTTTCTTTCTTTTTTTTTTTTTACTTAATCACTAGTGAGTCTATGTCGACAGTAAAATGTTCTATGGCTGCTTATTTCACAGGTTAAGCATCCGATAGACCTTCTTTCCTGCCACCAGCAATATGCTTTGCTGGTTCACTCCCAATTTGGAGTTAGCCATCACTAAGTTTGGCTTCTTGGGGTCTGAGGATCTCTTCTTAACCCCTTTTCCACTTATTGGCCATATATGTCTGTCCTCACTTGGGCCTCAGTGAGTTTCTGAAGCAATCCCAGTTGTATTTTGTTGAGTTTTCAGGTGATTTTTTTCATTAATTTTCTAGTTTATCAGAACAATCTGAAGTAATTTTTACTCCATAATCAAGTTCCTGCTCTCTCTCTCTCTCTCTTTTCTTCACTTTTCCTTCTCTTTCTTTTTTTATTTCTTTCTTTCTTCCTATCTTTCTTACTTTCACCAGACCACTGCTTAACTATGGCTGATGGTGATGTGAGGATCTAAACTTGGGACCTGGGAGCCTCAGGCATGATAATCTTTTTGCATAATCATTATTCTACTTCACTCTATGTCAACTATTTACTTTTCAATGTCAAATATATTTATCAGTGGGAGTACCTCTATATATAAAAGAGTAAATAAATAATATTTACAAATAAATTATCAGAAAGAAGTGAAATTAATTAAAATATACCATGTTTAATACAATGTCTCAAATTCATCAGGGTTCTTGCAAGAAGAAAATGAAAACAGAATTTAATGAAAGAACTATTTACAGAGCTATCGACAGGATATGTGACACCAATAAAGGATTGTGGTGTATCCCAAACTAGTATTACAGGAAATTGTATATATTTCTAGGTTGAAGGATCAAGGAAGAAAGCATCTATGAATAGTGAATCAGACTGTAGTTATAGTTGTGGTTTTAGCAGGGAGTTATTCAAACAGAAGAAGAGGTCTTTCAAGAAGATACACAGTCTAGCTAGCAGGGAGCTAGTGTCCCACTTTTTCTGCTGCCTTTAGGACTCCTTGTGTCTCCCATAAAACAGGGCTAAGAGCCTTTGAAAGTCAGTCTATAAAGTCAATTTTTGAGAGAGGGGTCATGAGAGTAGGATTGGAGAGGACTAGAATGCTTTTAGACATAGAATGGTACAATACCTAACATATACTCTCAAGTAATTTAGAGAAAAAGATGGGTTAAAGCATAATTTATAAACCCTACTATGTATTTTCACTGGGGCACCATGATACTGATATGATTATGTGTAATTATATATAAGGGTAGCATAACATTTAAGGTAATAAATGAGTTTGCCATGCAAAGAACATTATTTCAGAGAAAATACTTCAAAGCTTGAAATCCCCAAAGTATTTTTCCAATAATGATATTGAAACCTACAAAAATAAACCTATAGTGAAAGTTGAGATTTGAGGAGACATCAGTGGATGCAAATGCAAAGAGCAGAATTATTCATTGAATTCAAGTTGAGTGATTTCAGTAAAAACCTCTTTAAGAGAATTTTTAAAAACAGATTATACCTTTTTAATCATTTTAAGATTAATCAATGTTTTGAAGACACTGCAATTTAGAAATTTATTTATTCACTTAAGCATTTGATTAACTCATGATTTGTTATAGGAATTATATTAGACCTTTTGGCTACAAATCATTCAGAATTGGACACATACTTGTCGTAAACACAGTCCTTCAAAAACGTGATATGTATATAAAATTATTTGCTATAGCTTTGCATATATAGCTTTGAAATAGAACATATGAAATTTTAATATTGAGAGTAATATAATAATAGTTGCCTACAACTCTATCACAAAATTTTAGTGTATGAAGTCGTTAAGGAGCTGACTCATCTCTTCTATAATAAGGATTGCTAACTGGTAACATATTAACAATGGTGTACTGGAAAGTAAAATTATATTTTCTGTAAATTTTACTTTTTTATTATGACTGAACTTTTTTGCTCCAGAATGACTCAGATAAAAAAAGGCAGAGAGGGGAGAAAAGGAATCAAAGAACCAAACCTTACTTCAGTGTGTGTGTGTATCTGGGGGCACTAAAACTCTAACTTAGGTTACATATATGGCAAAAAGCACACTACCCAAGTGAAGTATTTTGCAGGCTCAGACTGTCTCTAGATTTTACTGACTTCCAACCAACTTCTGAATCAACAGAAATAGTATATAAATATTAAAATTATTTTAAACTTCAGAATATGTTAAAATAGAAAACTGAGATAAATTTAATGAACTCTTACAGGATTTTAGACCTCAAATAATTATTTTAGAAATTTCAATCATTCCAACATATTGATGAAAATTGCTAAGTTTCATGATTATAATATTCATAAGTAATAAGATTGACCTTACTTATTGAAAGTTTCAAGAAAGGTATCATTTTCATAATATCACATTTATTCAAAATAAAATTAAGACTAATATTCTTTTGAGTTTGCATTCATTATTGCTTTAGGTTATAAAACAGAACTAATAAAGAAATAATATTCTAAAAGGCACATGCAGTAGGAAATTTTACTTCAAAAACTTCATACCATTTATAATTTTCAATATGCTGAATTTTATCGTTGAGTTTGAAGATTTTTTCATGGGATAACATATGAAAATGGTATAGAAATCATTATATAAAACTAATTATACATGTTGACTGAATAAGTAAATGTCTTCCTAGAAAGCAGAATCCATTAACATGGTATCAATAAAGATCCTCCAATCAAATAAAGGTAGCAATAAATAATGAATACTTTAGCATCTAGAGACTAGCAATACTGTCAAACCATTACCACTTCTTGAGAAAGCTTACTATTTTCCTGAATTTGATTTAAAAAAAAAAAAAAAAAAGATTTGGGGGCTGGGAGGTAACGCAGTGGGTTAAGCACTCATGGCACAAAGCTCAAGGACCAGAGTATGGATTATGGTTGAGCCCAGGCTCCCCACCTACAGGGAGTCGCTTCAGAAACAGTGAAGTAGGTCTGCAGGTGTGTATCTTTCTCTCCCACTCTCTGTCTTCCCCTTCTTTCTCAATTTCTCTCTGTCCTATCCAACAACAATGACAGCAATGGCAGCAACAACAATAACAATGATGGAAAAAAAAAAAACAACAAGGGCAACAAAAGGGAATAAAATGTCCTCCAGGAGCACTGGATTCATAGTGCTGGCACCAAGCCCCAGCAATAACACTGGAGACAAAATAAATAAATAATAAACAAACAAACAAATAAATAAAAGTTATAAGAAGAGGGATGTAGCTGCTGTCAGAGTGAGTACCAGTGTGGGGAATGCAGAAATAAAAATTTTAACTTCCTTCTTTCTGCTATTTAACTTCTTAATTCTTCTTGACCAAAATCATCCAAATTCAGGGCCAGGGACTCCAACAAATATTTCTTAAATTTAAAGAAAATGTATGTGGGAGGAAGTGGAGAATAACCAGCAAAATTAGTAAAATCTTTACTATATCCATCTCTCCAAAAGTAGACTTACAGAGAACTTTCCTAATATTGACTAAAAAGTTATGACATTTATTTTATTTCTTTTTTTGCAGGCAATATTTGCTATATGTTGAACATGAAGAAAATCAAATCTATACTTGGAAAACAAAGATCAATCCATATATCTATTATTTTTAATATTTTCTTAATTTTAAGAATAAATCACAGTGTACAGATATAAAGGTATATTTTTAAGTCACAAAATACCTTTGATTAACTAGTGCCAAGTACACTGAGAGGCAAACAACTTTTCACTAATGGTTCTTTTTATTGTTTCTATTATAAAATGTGTCTAATTGATAGCACATGTTTTCCGTATAGTCAGTATTATTATATTAGAAGGCTGGCACTGTTCACATTTGGCTGCATGAGCAAAAAATAATTAACTTTAATAATAATGAGAAGAACCTACAGTAATCTATCATGTCACTACTGTGCTGTGAGCAGTAAACTTAAAAAGATGCTAAATTAGAAAATGAATTTATAATAATATGTCTTACTGTAACCATAATAAAACGTCTGTCCCAATTTAAAGGAATACAAATCATAATCATCATTTCAAATTGAACCTCTTAGAAATATGTTATTTCTAAATTTTAAATACTTTCTCAAAACACATTTGATACAAATATTTTATGAAACTTAATGAGAAGATTCATTGTTGTAGCAATAAAACCCCACTGGGTTAAAAAACTCAGTTATTGAAATTTGTTCCTATATCTGAATATCATGAATAACAAGCACATCTGCAATTCACTTTGCATGTGATTAGATCACTTTAAATCTTAGCTAAAGAGGAAGAAAAGCCCAATCGAAAGTTGAGAGGATTATATATAGCCCACTAAGTTTTCATATATAATCTTTAAATTTTGAGTAGATAAAATGATAACAATAATCTTTAAAAAATTATTTCATCAATTATAGCTTTTAGAAGAGGGAAGCCTAATTTAATTCCTGAATTCCATGAATTTGTGTTATGTTACTCCAAATTCATTGATGATTTAATTTAAATATATTTTCCTATATTTCTGTATGCATGACATGAAAATGGCTTATAGTTAGCTGCTATTTCTGAGTATGAATAGTAGATATGGAAGAGAGAAGAAAATATAATTGTGCATCTAATTCCACAGGCTCAGATATTTAAGTCATTTGTTACCTGCTGTGTAAAGTTTAAATTTCTATTACTCCAAATTTTTCTATGAAACAAAGAAATAAATTAATCTCACATACTTTTAGTTAATGTGGAAAAATTCTGTAAATATTAACTTTAAGGTTAAAAATGTAACTTTAAGGCTATATTCTTACCAGAGTTAAATGAAAAAGGTTTTCAACATAGTTCTCATAAAGGTAAAATTAACTTACATTTAAGGTCTGAGTTAAAAATTAGTTAAAAATCAACATATTTTAACTAAGTTAGCCAAAAAAAAAAAAAACCTGCGCACACCTAGGGTGTAACAAAAGGTTAAATAGACTTGTTGATATGTAAAACTCTCGAATCCTTCTCAATTAGAAATTGTTGCTATGCTTCACATTGGTTTGCCCCCCCAACCTCTGGGAGATTGTGGTTTAGCCCCTGCTAGTTTCTAGCCTCTTTTTCTCCCTGCCCCCTACCCTACGTACTGGGAGAGTCCCTCTTGGCCGCCAGAGGAAAAAGACAGGAGAGCACATGTTTGCCCGCTCGTGAATAAAGATTAAACTGCATTCTCAGCTCAACCGTGTGTCTCTGGTCGTCTCTGTTACCCATCCGTGAAGCCAGCCTGGTTAAAACAACAGCATGTACAACTGACTGGTTTAAGATCATTTTATTTTAGGGATAGGGTGGTGTTGCACATAGTAGAGCACACATGTTACCATGCTTGAGGACCCAGATTCAAGCCCCAGTCCACTAAGATTCAAAATCTAAATTCAGAGGAAGCTTCATGAATGATGGAGCAGTGCTTCAAATGTCTCTCTTTCTCTTCCTCACTCTCTTTTTCCTCTTGTGCATATGCTCTCTCCATTTATACCTGTATCTCTCAGAATAAAAGTAACAGAAAAATGAAATGAAAAAAGGGGAGGGGGCCACCAGAAGCAGTGGAGTCTTCAAGCAGGGACCAACCTCCAGATACAACCCTGGTGGAACTAACAAAAAACAGCTTGAACTTTTACTCGAACTTGCTGAGTTTCCCTTTCTTTTCAAGTAAGAATATTTTCTGCCTTCAGCTTTCAAAACCCCACAGGAGTGGAGAGATAATAGAAACAATATAGTGAGCTAGGTTAGACTCAAAAGTCTCCTATGAGTTACATGCCTGAGACAAATGATGACACAGACTTGTCAGCAGTCTCTTTCTCTTTTTCTCTTTTCTTTTTCCTTTCCTTTTCACTTCCTTCCATATGGAATGAAATTTTGGTGCAAAAGATTAACACAGGAATAACTAATAGGTGAGTAATTGTCATTATCTGAGAAACCTGTTTGCACACAGAACTACTATGTTCAGATTTCTTTTCTTTTACTTCTTTTTTTTTTAACTATTTATGTTTATTTATTAACCAGAGCACTGCTTATCTTCAGTTTATGGTGGTGCAGGTGACTGAACCTGGGATTTGGAGTCTCAGCTATGAAAATCTCTTTGCATCACCAGCCCTGCGCCTCTGTTCGTATTTCTTAACTAGGGCTAGAAGACAGCATAATGTCCATTTTTCATGCCTGAGGCTCCCAGGTTCCAGGCTCAGTTCCCAGACCCACTACATGCCACAGATAACCAGTTCTCTGGTTTCATCTATATGTAATCTATCCATCTATCTATCTATCTATCTATCATCTGTCTCTCTATCATCTATCTATATATCTACCTACCTATTTACCTATCTACCTATCATCTATCATCTATCATCTATCTATCTATCTATATCATCTATCTTCAATCACCTATCTAATCTATTATATATCGATCTTTCTCTCAGTATCTCTCTCACTAAAGTTAAATATAAAAAAATAAATCTTAACAGTTTGTAAGAAATGAATAATATAGAATCCAGAACTGTGAACTCTTTCCCTCTGCTTTACACTAGACCACAGGAGGATAGGAAGGTGTGGTGATCCTTCAGTATCCATACAAGGTTATTATATAAAACCTCTCTTGAGTGCAGTTGTACTCTTAAATCTTTTTTTAAACTATTGCATTAGACTTACATGATTGAACTTCAATTGAAAATTCATCATGCTGCAAACCATGTGCACAGAATGTACTGATTTCTTACAATGACTCAAACTGAAAGCACTGTCTGATATTGATTTTCTGTATTTTTGCAAAATCACATATGA
Organism: Erinaceus europaeus; assembly: GCF_950295315.1. Taxonomy (NCBI): domain Eukaryota; kingdom Metazoa; phylum Chordata; class Mammalia; order Eulipotyphla; family Erinaceidae; genus Erinaceus; species Erinaceus europaeus. The sequence continues at coordinate 83,134,066 of NC_080165.1, forward strand.
TCTTCTTCTAGTTATTCTCAGATAAATATTATAGAGCCATAAATGCTGTATTATTTAAAAATAGCTACATTAAGATTGTGCTGGCTTGTTCAGTAGATGAATATAAAAAGTGCAGAAATTGAAACATTAGTTCTTTTCAATAATACTGCACCACCCTATGCAACCCTTCTTTGTATTGCTACATTTTACTGACAAGAACAGCATTGTGTAAATTTCATCTTAAAAACACATTGCATACATCAATGTCAAGACTATATAATTTTTCCATATGGAAGATAATAAGTTTCCTAAAAGCTACCTTCATTAGAGTCTCTAAGCAACTTACATCAATCTTCATTGTTATTTAAAACTTCTGTAAATTTGAACATGAACTGTTAGAAGTACTTTTATTGATAATTAATACAGTGAAACCTATGCTCTGTAACAATTGTTTTCAAAGCCACTTAGGATTATTTATTTCTGAAAGACAGTATAAAAGTTCTAAGATTTGTTTTACAATTTTAAGGTATAAAAATAAATACATATGTATTCTACCTGTTATCTAAAATCATATTCTGTAGGATTAACTACTAACTACCAAGAATTAACTATTACTTTAATTTCAGCATGTTACAATATTATGATAGTTTACCTACATGTTTAAAATGATATTTAATTTATTATTGTATTCATCAAAATCTCATTTTTTGGTAAAACATACTGGTGTAGGCAGAGCTACAAGCAGCAGATGGCTTTCTCTCCTCTCCTCTCCCGGATCAACTAGGAATACCAAAGGAGACTACCCGGGACCGAAACAAGACAGGACTAGAATGACCACAGGAACCCAGTAAATCACTGATGAGTACAAACACGTGTGGCTGGTGACAGAGAGGAGAGAGGGGTCTAAGGAGAGATTAAGTGACTGCTAACAGTTCAGCAGTTTATCAGTGGAGACACCACCTCCAGTCTGCTCCACCAACAAGGGGACAGCTTAAGGGAGGAGAGGACTCCCCAGAGACTCACCAAGTGCAACTTTGAGTCTCCATTGCTACTACCTTCAGAATCTGGAGCAGAAGGGACACCAGGTGACAGAGATCTAACCAGGAAACTCAGAAGACCTATACCTCGGTGGCATAGCTGAGGGGCTGTGAAAGTCTCTTTGCATAACCACTGGATTATCTCTGCCACACCCTGCTTTATCTCTTGGTCAGGAGTCAGTGATTAAGCTAAGAAGCCTATCGATAGTTTAAAATCCCTCAGGCTCCCATAGCCTACAGGGAAGGAAAAAAAAAGAAAGAGGTTTTAAACCAATGAGCTCCAACTCAGGGATTGAAATAACTGTTAACTTCCACCACTGTGAACCCTTTAATTAACTTACTTAGACACAAGTCAATCCAGGCAATAGTGATCAATAATTTGAAAAGTACTGATAAAGGAACTCATAACATAATATATAAAATGGTTAAAACAACAAGAAAAAATATTGGAGAATTGAACCAGGACAAGAGTCCAGCTAAAAGTCCTCCAGAGGGTGAAGCACAAAATATTGAGTTCAACATCCAAACATTAGCTAAGGAAATAATAACAGGAGTAAAGAATTTGAAAAAATTGTGATCAGAAACGCAGGAACAATAAATGAGAATATGGAAGAAAATACTAATGATCTCATGGTTATTAGAGAGCTGAAAGCTGAAATCACTGAGCTAAGAATGCAACTAGCTGAACAAGCTAAAACAGTATCAGAGCAGGGCAACAAAATAGATGAACTCCAGAAAACAGTAGAGGGCAGAGAGAATAGAATCTATGAGGCTGAAGACAGAATTAGCAAGATTGAGGATGAGTTAGAGACAACCAAAAAAGAAATAAGAGATCTCAAAAAGAGATTAAGAGATGCTGAAAACAACAACAGAGTCCTATGGGATGACTTCAAAAGAAACAATATACGCATTATTGGCTTACCAGAGGAAGAAAGAGAAGGAGAGGAAGAAAGCATTTTCCAGGCCATAGTAGCTGAAAACTTCTCTAGTCTAGACAACATCAAAGACAAAAATTCAAGAAGCCCAGAGGGTCCCAAACAGAATTAACCCAGATCTAAAGACACCAAGACATGTCATACTTAGAATGGAAAGGAATAAAGATAAAGAAAGGATCTTGAAGGCTGCAAGAGAAAAACAAAGAGTCACCTACAAAGGAAAACCCATAAGATTAGCAGCAGACTTCTCCATACAAACACTACAGGCCAGAAGAGAATGGCAAGATATCTATTGAGTGCTAAATGAGAAAGGCTTTCAGCCAAGAATACTATATCCTGCTAGACTGTCATTCAGACTAGATGGAGGCATCAAAACCTTCTCAGACAAGCAACAGTTGAAGGAATCAACCATCACCAAGCCTGCCCTGAAAGAAGTTCTGAAAGGTCTCCTATAAACAACCAGATCACCACAAATAGGACATATATCAAAACACTCTAAAACTCTACAAAAATGGCATTAAAATATCTTCAATCTTTGATATCAATAAATGTCAATGGCCTGAATTCACCTATTAAAAGACACAGAGTAGGAAGATGGATGTTGCTGAGGACTTATTCTGATGCAGTCTCCGCCCCCAGGTTTTTCTATGCCCCACTAAATCCTAGAGTGCCCCCTTTCAACCAATCATGGCTCCGCCCCCAGGTTTTTCTACGCCCCGTTAAATCCTAGAGTGCACCCTTTCAACCAATCCTGGCCCTACACGTCACCTCTGGTTGTCACCCAATAAAAAGCCCCCCTCACCCCTCCCCTCTCTCTCTCTGGGCTCTCAGCTCTCCCTCTCTGAGATTTGTGTACCCCTTTGCTCTGGACGTCCGCTCTCTTCTCCGCGGTGCAGCCCGACACCAGACCGCCGCAACAACATCTGGCGCCCATCGTGTTCCGTACCCACACCACGCCTGGCCTGAGGTCTCCGAAACCGCCCAGACACAGGTAAGTGGCATCCACCCACTTCTGTGGCCCTGCGTTTCCCTCCACCATGGGATTTTTTCCGTTTTATGAGGAGGTGTCCCAGACATTCTATCCTTCTCTCCTGGGACAGGCTTTCGATCTCAGAGACGCTTTAATTTTTGCTACACCATGGGTTCTCATGGCTATATTTACTATTTTCAGGATATGTACAAGGCCTCCTGCCAAAAGATTAAGTGACCTTGAGGCTGAGATACAGGAGTTAAAGGATATTTGCTTAGGACTTAAACACCCTAAGCAATCTGCAGTCAGCTCCCAAACCGCTGCCTCCAGAGACACGTGTTCGGTTTCTCCTGCGGCAGCTTCCGCTTCCACGACCCCTCCCCCCACTGCCCCTGAAGACACGTGTTTGGCCACTCCTTTGACCCCTGCCCCAGCTGTCCCCACAGACACGTGTTCAGTTCCTTCTGCTTCTGTGGCCCCGCCCCCTGCTTCCCCTGAGGCTTCCGGTTCTCTAGCCCCTCCCCCTGCCGTTCCGGTTTCAGCTCCGACTGAGGCTTCTGCATTCCTGAACCCCGCCCTTGCCCCTGCCGCCCCGGTTTCAGCTACGCCCCCGGCCCCTGCTGCCGTGGTTTCAGCTCCACCTGCAGCTTCCGTTTTCCTGACCCCGCCCCCGGCCCCTGCTGCCGCGGTTTCAGCTCTGCCTGAGGCTTCCTCGTCCCTGACCCTGCCCCCTGCTGATACGTCACCATTAAGGGACCTAGTGGCTAAGATACGAGAGCTAAAGGATATTTTTTCAGCATTTAAGGATTTTAAACCATGTGCAGTCCACCCTGGGAGCTCCGTCCCCATAGATATGCGTTTAGTCTCCCCTGCAGCCACTACAGCAGTTTCTACTGAACTTTCCACTTCTGTAGCTCCCTCTCCCGTGCCATCGGACCAAATCCACACATTCCCGGTAAACTTGGCCCCTTCTAAACAAAACCCTCAGTCGTGGCAGCCATATTCCTCAAAAGAAATTGGAACGCTCAGACAAGCAGTCAGGGAGGACGGGATGCACTCTCCATGGACCAAGTCCGTCTTGAGAAGCTTTTACCAGCATTTAAATACACCACAAGACTGGAAAGTACTGGCTCGTGCTGCACTCCCAGACCCACTCTATCTTCAGTGGCAGGTATGTTTCCGTGATGAGTGCTCTAGGCAATCGCAGGAATATAGTAACAAACAGGTAGAATGGAATTTTGATTCTTTGTTTGGAGCAGGAGCTTATGAATCTGGAGCTCAGCAGGTAGAAGCCAGGTTCCCAACCGGTTATTTTGAACAGGTACGCATCTGTGCAACACAAGCATGGGAAAGGGTGACCACACCTGATGTAGATCCATCAGCTCCCATTAACTCTTTTCACCAAGGCTCTGATGAGTCATTGGCGAGCTTCATCTCAAGGGTGAAGAGAAGTTTAGAGAGAAAGGTTTATAATCCTGACGTCCGCAAACTGCTCCTGCGCTCTATTGTCTGGGAAGGCATGACACCACAATTCCGTCAGGTATGCCTTAATCTTAAACACCTACACCCAGATAATTGGATTCTAGCGACACAGGAACTACATCAGGCAGTTATGGGACACCCGCTACGACACAGGTCTATGCAATTGCCCCACGTAAGCAAAACGGGGCCTGCTTTCAGTGCGGTCACCAAGGACATTGGTTGTCCTGATAAGTTGCGACCACGCCTCCAGTCAGGGAAACCACGCCTCCAGCCAGAGCAACCCCGCTTTCAGTCAGGGAGCCAGAGACCACGTACTGTTTGTCCAAAATGTCGTAAGGGGTTTCATTGGAAGAGAGATTGTCGGTCCCAATTTCATAAAGATGGTTCGCCCCTGAATGGTACAAATTCGGGGCCTGAGATTTTGTGGACCACTCCTGTTTTAGAACAAGGTCACCTTTCTATGACAGTAAAGGTTGGCAATATTCCTTTTAAATTTTTGATTGACACGGGGGCAGCAAAGATGATTTTAAGGCAAGAAGAGGTTCCCCAAGATTGGGAATTCATCCCTGGACCCAGTTTACATGGAATAGGAGTGATGACGAGAGCATTTTGCACACGAGACTCGCTTATGTGGGAAGACCCAGAAGGTTCTACCGGACACTTCCGCCCTTTGGTAGCTAATATTAGCACCAACTTACTGGGCAGGGATCTTCTGGAATGTCTTGATGTTAGGATATCCACAGACGCCTCTGCAGAGCGTAAAACTCATTCCTGCGATACCAGGTCTATTCAGCACCCCCAATACTAAATGCCACTGTTCGTAGACAAACACCCCGCTTAAGTTGGCTTTCTAATGAGCCTGTCTGAGTGGAACAGTGGCCTTTACCTAGGGATAAGCTAAAAATTTTAAAAGAGCTTGTCCGAGAGCAGTTGTCCTTGGGACACATTCGTCATTCTCGAAGCCCATGGAATACTCCTGTCTTTGTGATTAAAAAGCGCTAAGGAAAATGGCACCTCCTTCAAGATCTCCGTGCAGTAAATAAAACCATGCAGGTCTGGGGCTCCCCCCAAAGGGGTTTGCCTCTTGCTTCTGCAATTCCCACGGGAATTCCAATCATAGCTATTGATATACAAGATTGTTTCTTCTCTATCCCCTTGCATCCGTGAGATTGTAAACGTTTTGCCTTCTCTGTTCCGTCTATTAATAATGCCAGCCCTGCTGATAGATTTGAATGGGTGGTGCTGCCCCAGGGTATGGCCAATAGTCCTATAATTTGTCAGGAGGCTGTTAAATCTGCCCTTGTCCCATATATTCGTAAGGGCCTTAATATTTTTCATTATACAGATGATATTTTAATATGGGGAAAATCAGATACAGATCTCTATGCCTTACGTGATTTTCTCATTCCTGCATTAAAGAAAAGCGGCCTTAATGTAGCCCCTGAGAAGATACAGCTAATCCCTCCAATATCTTTCCTATGTTCAGAGATTTCTCTAACACAAATTCGTCCCTTAAAACCTAATGTTACCTTCCCTTCTAACCTTACTCTTGCTTCTTTACAAAGTTTTCTAGGAAATTTAAATTGGCTTAGGCAGTATCTCTATCTGCCCACAAGCTGCCTCCAACCACTGTTTGACCTGTTGAAAGGAAACAAACAGCCCTCTTCAAAACGTAAGTTAACTCCTGAGGCCTCCTTGGCACTGGAAAGGGTTAACCAGGCCCTCCAGGACATGCACCTTGTTCGATTCTCCCCCTCCTCTCCAGTAAACCTTCTAATCTTCAACTCCACCCCCACAGTAGTAGGGGCACTGTGGCAAGACCATGGGGTTCTCAAATGGCTTCACACGCCAGTAGGAGGAGCTCCAAGACTCCTCACTGAGTTAGATGCGTTAGCATTCATGGTTCGCCAAGGGAGAAATAGGTCTGTGCAGGTCTTAGGGAAAGAATTGGATTTAATCATTCTGCCCTTTTCTCTCACAGATACAGAGTGGCTTATACGCCATCATTCCCACTTTGCCATAAGCTTCATGGGGTTTCCAGGACAAATAGATAACCATTTTCCTTCTAATAAATTGATAGCTTCTTTACCTCGTCTGCCGCTACTAGCACCTAAATTTTTCTCTCGGGATCCCATTCCCTCTGCTCCTACAATCTTTACTGATGGCAGAAAAAGGGGAGCTGCTGCCCTTATATATTACCCAGACAAACAATCTCCTAAACCTCTCTTTACTGAGCTTCCTGAGAATTCCCCTCAGTACAAAGAACTTTATGCTGTTTTTCTTGCACTAAAAGCTGTACCAGAATCCTTCAACCTTTTTTCTGACAGTGTGTATACTGTTAACTTACTTCCATGGCTTGCTCGTTCGTATGTGAAAATTGATGACAACCCACTTTCCCCTCTCTTGATTCAAATCGCCTCTATGCTCTGTTCTCGAACCCAACCACTGTATATTCAACACCTTCGTTCCCACAGCCCTCTTCCTGGTTCCCTGTCCGAAGGGAATGCTGCAGTTGACCGCCTTGCCTCCACAGGAACTTTCCCAGTCTCTGTCTCTGATCCTGCTAATTTTCACTCTCTAACCCATGTTAATCTTAAAGGCCTTCAAGCTCGATTCCCTGATGTTCCTGTATCACAGCTAAAACATATCCTCGCTACATGCTCTTCTTGTGCAAGTCTCATAAAGACACCTGCTATCCAGACCGTTGGGGTTAACCCCCGAGGTTTAAAAGCTAATGCTATTTGGCAAATTGATGTCACCCACATACCAAACTTTGGCAAACAAAAATATGTGTTTGTCTCAATTGATACCTTTTCTAAATTTATGTGGGCTACAGCTCAGACAGGAGAAAGTGCTAAAAAGCTTGTAAGCCATATGCTCTCTTGTTTTGCCGTTATGGGGGTCCCATTATTTTTGAAAACAGACAATGCACCTATGTTTACAAGCAAACAATTTAAAGATTTTTGTTCCCTCTGGAATATTACTTATACCACTGGCATTCCCTACAATCCACAGGGACAAGGCATTGTCGAGAGGGCCCATCAAACTCTGAAGGCTCAACTAAATAAAGATAAAGGAGGAACATATCCCCCAAATATCCAGCTAGCAAAAGCCTTAACTACGTTAAATATCTTTAATATTTACAATAACTCGGCCTTACGCCCTATTACTCTTCACTGGCAAACACCATCTACCCTCCCATCTATTAAGGTCAAATGTAGAGACCCACTCGATAAAGTTTGGAAAGGGCCTGACCCATTATTGACCATGGGAAGGGGTTTCGCATGCATTTTCCCTCAAAATTTCTCTAAACCTGTCTGGGTTCCTGCCCGCCATGTCTGACAATACCCGCAGGATGGCGCTGTTATTCCTGAAGAACAAGAAATAACACAAGAGGACTAGATGCAGGATACATCCCAGGATCCATAATATGGCATGGCAGAACCTACAAAGTTGGCTCACAGAGCCCTCTCTCCTACCCCTTCCCTGAATGTCTTATGTTATGAATGGCCAGTTGTGTTTTGTGAGTTAGTGTGCTGAATGACCAAAAATTTTTGTATGACCCATCTGCTCAGAAGTACTCTAAATGTTAAAACTATTGTTATTAACATGCATTAACTCTCTAAGTAACCTGAGTCTGCTTATAGTCCAAAGTCAATTATAGTAAACCTCTAACTTGTTACAAGTTTTATTGTTTTTCACAAGTAAGTGATTACAGCTATCAAGCCTTCATATGAGGAATCATCTGTTCATATGGTAAGGTATTAAACTGTAAGAAGTTCCTCCATATCCAACCTATGTGAATTAGCAACATTCACATTTTCTTGTAAACTTAACTGGTGTATCTTGTCTTGCCACCATAGGCCTGCCTTTGTCAGCCAACAATTTAAAGATGTTTCCCTTTATAACATCACCCATGCCACGGACATCCTTTACTACCTCCAAAGACAAATGGCTGTTCCCCTGGACATCACATTCACTGACTGCTTCCCTTAGACTTGAGATATGATCCTACCTCTTCATATCAATGGATACATTCCCCCTCCCTTACCTGTATACCCTTAGTTGTGGGACCGTAGCTTGTTTTACTTCTTCTGCTCACAATAGGTCCTATAATTCTTTTTTTCAACATTTTAAATTTATTTATTAATGAGAAAGAGAGAAAGAACCAGACTCACTCTGGTACATGTGCTGCCAGGGATCGAACTCAGGACCTCATGCTTAAGAGTCCAAGGCTTTAGTCACTGCATCACCTCCCGGACCACAGTCCTATAATTCTTAACAAGCTCATGGCCTTTTGTGGCAACAGATTGATGCCATAAAGATGCAACCTATACAAAGTCACTATCATAGGCTGGACATGGCAGAATATTGAGTTGCTGTGGAGGATTTGCCCTCCTCCATCAGAACGTCCACCATGTAGAGGGCTGGCTAGCCAATGACAGGTAAGATGAAACTAGCGCTATCCAGTCAACCTAAGACAGGGCATCTGGTACTACTGGGAAAAAATGACCAGGTGTTCCAATGACGGGTAAGACGGAAGGCTGATCCCCAACCTAAGACAGGCACAGTCCACCCTGCCACAAAACAAAGTCCGCCAAACATCAAAACATGATATAAGACAGGGGGACATGTGGGGAGCCACATGTGCCCTCAAGGTTGCTATTGGCATGGCCATAGAGTTTATGTTGAAAGATAGTTCCTGGGAATCGGGTGGTGGTGCAGCGGGTTTAGCAAGAACTGGCTTGAGGATCCCAGTTTGAGCACTGGCTCCTCACCTGCAGGGGAATCACTTCACAGGCGGTGAAGCAGGTCTACAGGTATCTTTCTCTCCCTCTGTCTTTCCCTCCTCTCTCCATTTCTCTCTGTTCTATCCAACAACCACAATATCAGCAATAATAACAATATAATTACAACAAGAACAACTAGGGCAACAAAAGGCAAGATAGAAAAAAAAAAAAGGGATAAGATAGTTCCCGCTTCCCTACACCTTAGAGTCTTTGTTAAAAGATAAGGTCTTTTTCCCCATGAATCAACCAGGACCTTCCAGATAAACGGCTGACTACCATGACAAATAATATAAAATATAATCATAAATGAATAGGAAAGATACATCCCCCAATACTCAGTTGGTCAAGGGACCAAACCTCTTTTTCTATAAAGCATTCAAATCAGATGCCCTGCTAACCATGAGAAGCAGATTGTTTATGTTTCTTTCACAGGAATCCCGGAAAAACCATCTGAACCCCTGCACACCCTGATTTCACTCACTAGATGGCACGACTACCGTGGCACACCCCGAAACCCTAGATGTCACTCAACGCGATCTGAAGAACCTGATACACAAACTCCAAGGACAGAACTTTCTTCATGCCTGGTTACCGTTCCTGCTTCTGACCTGCTTGTTACGTGTTGGCAGTTCCAGCTAGCTATCTACAAAAGAACAACATTCCAGCAGCTGACCTCCCTCATGCAGCGTTGCATCCCCTGCCAATTCTCCCCCTAGCCATCTACTTCGGACTGAGACTTGTATCGGACTTTCTGACATACCCTATATACATTTTACACAATTTTGAAGCAGCTTATTTCCCTTCACGCTGCTGGTTTTTCATAGACTGATCCTGAGTAATTCATAGACTTTACAGACTGTTGCCTTGAGGACTATACAAAGCCAAATAGCCCCTCTGTTTGGTGGGTCATGCCTCCCGCCTCCCCCTCATTATGTACCCTTGCCCCTTTCCCCACCCAAACAGGGAATGCTCCTTTACACACCAATCCTTCCCTTCACACCACACTGGCTTTTACTTCTCCCCTACTTGTCTCTTCCAATTTTGTTATATCATTTAGGCTTATGCCCAAAAGGTTTCTGCCCCATGATAGTCTTTTATAGACTTTGTACATCTTATGCTATTACTAGGTAGAAAGATAGAAAAGATGTAGAGATATTGTGAAGAGATGGTTGAGCAGGCTGCGCTTAAACCTATGAGATGAGTCTCTCCAGGTAAGTCTCTCTCTCTAAAGAGGGGTTGAGCACAGGAGGACGCATAAATCTCACAAGGTTGGCAGCGATTTAAGCCTTCCCTCCCCCAAAGAAAGTCCTACATCTTCCCACCTGAGCATGGCATTCCTCTAAAACATTTAAGCCTGCTCCATTTTTCTTTACTGTGTCCATTTAGATATAAAGGGATAGGAGATGTTGCTGAGGACTTATTCTGACGCAGTCTCCGCCCCCAGTTTTTTCTATGCCCCACTAAATCCTAGAGTGCCCCCTTTCAACCAATCCTGGCTCCGCCCCCAGGTTTTTCTATGCCCCGCTAAATCCTAGAGTGCCCCCTTTCAACCAATCCTGGCCCTACACATCACCCCTGGTTTTTGCCCAATAAAAATCCCCCTCACCCCTCTCCTCTCTCTCTCTGGGCTCTCGGCTCTCCCTCTCTGAGATTTGTGTACCCCTTTGCTCTGGACGTCCGCTCTCTTCTCCGCAGTGCAGCCCGACACGAGACCGCCGCAACAACACACCTACAAAGGAAAACCCATAAGATTAGCAGCAGACTTCTCCATACAAACACTACAGGCCAGAAGAGAATGGCAAGATATCTATTGAGTGCTAAATGAGAAAGGCTTTCAGCCAAGAATACTATATCCTGCTAGACTGTCATTCAGACTAGAGGGAGGCATCATAACCTTCTCAGACAAGCAACAGTTGAAGGAATCAACCATCACCAAGCCTGCCCTGAAAGAAGTTCTGAAAGGTCTCCTATAAACAACCAGACCACCACAAATAGGACATATATCAAAACACTCTAAAACTCTACAAAAATGGCATTAAAATATCTTCAATCTTTGATATCAATAAATGTCAATGGCCTTAATTCACCTATTAAAAGACACAGAGTAGGAAGATGGATCAGAAAACACAACCCAACAATATGCTGTCTACAGGAAACACACCTAACTCAACAAGACAAATACAGACTTAAAGTGAAAAGATGGAAAACTATCATACAAGCCAATGGCCCACAAAAAAGGGGAGGAGCAGCTATTCTCATATCTGACATGATAGACTTTAAAATAGATTTGATTAAAAAAGATAGGAATGGACACTACTTAATGCTCCGAGGATCAGTCAATCAAGAGGACTTAACAATTATTAACATCTATGCACCCAATGAGAAGCCATCTAAATACATCAAACTTCTACTGAAAGAGCAAAAGCAATATATTAACAGTAACAAAATCATAGTAGGGGACTTCAACACCCCACTCTCTCAACTTGACAGGCAGAAAATCAATAAAGACATAAAGGAACTAAATGAAAAGATAGATAAACTAGAACTACTGGACATTTTCAGAGTCATTCATCCCAAGAAACTGGAATACACATTTTACTCAAATCCACATGGGTCATTCTCAAGGATAGACCATATATTAGGCCACAAAGACAGCATCAGCAAATTCAAGAGCATTGAAATCATCCCAAGCATCTTCTCAGACCACAGTGGAATTAAACTAACACTTAACAATCAAAAAAAAAATTAGTAACAGTGCCAAAGCTCAACAGTAAACTTCTTAACAACTTCTGGGTCAAAGAGGAAACCAAGGAAGAAATCAAAATGTTTCGAGAGTTCAATGAAAATGAAGACACAAGCTGTCAAAATATTTGGGACACAGCTAAAGCAGTCCTAAGAGGGAAGTTCATAGCTATACAAGCACACATTAGGAAACAAGAAAAAGAACAAATAAACAGCCTGATTGCACATCTGAAAGACCTAGAAGAAGAAGAACAAAGGAACCCTAAAGCAACCAGAAGGACAGAAATCACTAAAGTTAGGGCAGAAATAAATAACATTGAGAATAGGAAAACCATACAAAAGATCAACGAAAGTAAATGTTGGTTCTTCGAAAGAGTAAACAAAATCGACAAACCTCTAGCCAGACTCACAAAACAAAAAAGGGAGAAGACCCAAATAAATCAGATAGTAAATGAAAGAGGAGATATCACAAAAGACGCCGCAGAAATTCAACATATCATGCGAGGCTTCTATGAACAACTATATGCCACCAAGCTAGAGAACCAGGAAGAAATGGATGATTTCCTAGACACGTACCAACTTCCAAAACTAAGTAAAGAGGAAGTGGATAACATGAACAGGCCCATCACAGCTAATTAAATTGAAACAGTTATCAAAAATCTCCCCCAAAATAAAAGTCCTGGACCAGATGGTTTTACAAATGAATTCTAAAAAACCTTCAAAGAAGAACTAATACCTCTACTTCTAAAAGTCTTCCAGAAGATTGAAGACAATTGAATACTCCCTGCCAGCTTCTATGAAACCAACATCACCCTGATACCAAAAGCAGACAGGGACAAAACTAAAAAAGAAAAATACAGACCAATATCTCTGATGAACATAGATGCGAAAATATTGAACAAAATTCTAGCCAAGCGGATACAGCAGTATATCAAAAAGATTGTCCATCATGACCAAGTGGGGTTTATATCAGGCATGCAAGGTTGGTTTAATATATGTAAATCAATCAATGTGATCCACCACATCAACAAAAGCAAGACCGAAAACCACATGGTCATATTAATAGATGCAGAGAAAGCCTTTGACAAAATACAACATCCCTTTATGATCAAAACACTACAAAAAATGGGAATAGATGGAAAATTCCTCAAGATAGTGGAGTCTATATATAGCAAACCTATAGCCAACATCATACTCAATGGTGAAAAACTGGAAGCATTTCCCCTCAGATCAGGTACTAGACAGGGCTGCCCATGATCACCATTACTATTCAACATAGTGTTGGAAGTTCTTGCCATAGCAATCAGACAGGAGCAAGGAATTAAAGGCATACAGATTGGAAGAGAAGAAGTCAAACTCTCCTTATTTGCAGATGACATGATAGTATACATGGAAAAACCTAAGGAATCCAGCAAGAAGCTTTTGGAAATCATCAGGCAATACAGTAAGGTGTCAGGCTTTAAAATTAACATTCAAAAGTCAGTGGCATTCCTCTATGCAAACACTAAGTTAGAAGAAATTATAATCCAGAAGACAATTCTTTTTACTATAGCAACAAAACAATAAAATATCTAGGAGTAAACCTAACCAAAGAAGTGAAAGACTTGTATACTGAAAATTATGAGTCCCTACTCAAAGATTACCAAAACAATCTTGAGAAAAAAGAACAGAATGGGAGGCATCACACTCCCAGATCTCAAACTGTATTATAGGGCCATTGTCATCAAAACTGCTTGGTACTGGAACATGAATAGACACACTGACTAGTGGAATAGAATTGAGAGCCCAGAAATGAGGCCCCACACCTATGGACATCTAATCTTTGACAAAGGGGCCCAGACTATTACATGGGGAAAGCAGAATCTCTTCAACAAATGGTGTTGGAAACAATGGGTTGAAACATGCAGAAGAATGAAACTGAATCACTGTATTTCACCAAATACAAAAGTAAATTCCAAGTGGATCAAGGACTTGGATGTTAGACCACAAACTATCAGATACTTAGAGGAAAATATTGGCAGAACTCTTTTCCGCATAAATTTTAAAGACATTTTCAATGAAACGAATCCAATTACAAGGAAGACTAAGGCAAATATAAACCTATGGGACTACATCAAATTAAAAAGCTTCTTCACAGCAAAAGATACCACTACCCAAACCAAAAGACCCCTCACAGAATGGGAGAAGATCTTTACATGCCATACATCAGATAAGAGTTTAATAACCAATATATATAAAGAGCTTGCCAGACTCAACAACAAGACAACAAATAACCCCATCCAAAAATGGGGGGAGGACTTGGACAGAATATTCACCACAGAAGAGATCCAAAAGGCTGAGAAACACATGAAAAAATGCTCCAAGTCCCTGATTGTCAGAAATGCAAATAAAGACAACAATGTGATATCACTTCACTCCTGTGAGAATGTCATACATCAGAAAAGGTAACAGCAGCAAATGCTGGACAGGGTGTGGGGTCAAAGGAACCCTCCTGCACTACTGGTGGGAATGTCAATTGGTCCAACCTCTGTGGAGAACAGTCTGGAGAACTCTCAGAAGGCTAGAAATGGACCTACCCTATGACCCTGCAATTCCTCTCCTGGGGATATATCCTAAGGAACTCAACACATCCATCCAAAAAAATTTTGTGTACACATATGTTCTTGGCAGCACAATTTGTAATAGCCAAAACCTGGAAGCAACCCAGGTGTCTAACAACAGATGAGTGGCTGAGCAAGTTGTGGTATATAAACACAATGGCATACTACTCAACTGTAAAAAATGGTAACCTCACTGTTTTCAGCCGATCTTGGATGGACCTTGAAAAAATCATGTTGAGTGAAATAAGTCAGAAACAGAAGGATGAATATGGGATGATCTCACTCTCAGGCAGAAGTTGAAAGACAAGATCAGAAAAGAAAACACAAGTAGAACCTGAAATGGAATTGGCATATTGCACCCAAGTAAAAGACTCTGGGGTGGGTGGGTGGGTGGGGAGAATACAGGTCCATGAAGGATGATAAATGACATAGTGGGGGTTGTATTGTTAAATGGGAAAATGGGGAATGTTATGCATGTACAAATTATTGTATTTACTGTTGAATGTAAAACATTAATTCCCCAATAAAGAAATAAATTTTTTAAAAAATCTCATTTTTGACTACACATGAATAAGTTTTAAAATTCATATGAAGTTATAACAGTGAATAACTTCATATCTTATTTACTTAATTATATAAAATTCAGTTTTTATTTCTATAAAATTAGTAAACTATGCAATCTATACATTAATTTGAAATATTATGACTCATCAGATTTTTAGAAACTAATATTTAACTGCAGCCTAGAGACAAATAAAAAAAGTCTGTGTAAATTAACCTGGCTAGAGAGTAGATGCATACCACATATAATTATTACTTTCCCCATTTGACTTGGAAATTTATTTACCACTGGTTAGTGGCAATTTCTGTTGAGTGGGATAAGATGAAAATGGTTTTAAATAAGGATATTTGTATATTAGTATGTATTTAGACTTTATATTTAAGCTAATGTTTTGTTCCTTTTATATAGTGTTGTCTTATTTTAAAATACTATCTCCAGGGCATAAGGGAGTGTCTCACCTAATATCTTAGGTACTTATTTTATCATGTTCTTTACTGGGCTTTAAACCTAGGAACCACATACAGATGCTATGGCACAAGGGCAGGTTCCTTTGCTGTATTATCTGTCTCCCTCATTGTGTCTCACATAAAAGAGTGAAAAAAGTTGGCCTAAGAGGAGTAAAATCCCACATTTGTGATACTGGCACCTCCTCCAAGATCTCTGTGTAGTTAATAAAACCATGCAGGTTTGGGGCTCCCCCCAAAGGGGTTTGCCTCTTACTTCTGCAATTCCCACAGTAATTCCCATCATAGGTATTGATATACAGGATTGTTTTTTCTCTATTCCCTTGCACCCACAAGATTGTAAACGTTTTGCCTTCTCTGTTCCTTCTATTTATAATGCCAGCCCTGCTGATAGATATGAATGGATGGTACTGCCCCAGGGCATGGCTTATAGTCGTACTGTTTGTCAAGAGGCTGTTAAATCTGCCCTTTTTCCACATATTCATAAGGGCCTTAAGGGTTTTCATTATATGGATGACTTTTTAATATGGGGAAAATTAGATACAGATCTCTCTGCCCTCCATGATTTTCTCATCCCTGCCTTAAAGAAAAGCGGCCTTAATGTAGCTCCTGAGAAGGTACAGCTAATTCCTCCAATATCTTTCATAGGCTCAGAGATTTCCCTAACACAGATTCGTCCTTTAAAACCTTGTGTTACTTTTCCTTCTAATCTCACTCTTGCTTCTTTACAAAGTTTTCTTGGAAATTTAATTTAGCTTAGGCAGTATCTTTATCTCCCTACTAGCTGCCTGCAACTGATGTTTGATTTGTTAAAAGAAAACATACAGCCCTACTCAAAACATATATTAACCCCAGAAGCCTCCTTGGCACTGGTAAGTGTTAACCAGGTTCTCCAGGACATGCACCTCATTCGGTTCTCCCCCTCCTCTCTGGTAAATCTTCTAATATTTAACTCCACCCCCATGGTAGTTGGGGCATTGTGGTAAAATCATGGCATTCTCAAATGGCTTCATATGCCAGTAGGGGGAGCTCCAAGATGTCTTACGGAGATTGATGCCTTAGCATTTATGGTTAGCCAAGGAAGAAATAGATCTGTTCAGGTCTTAGGAAGGGAACCTGATTCAATGATTCTTCCCTTTTCTCTCACAGATAGAGTTGCTCATATGCCACCATTAACGTTTTGCCATAAGTTTAATGGGTTTTCCAGTACAATTAGATAATCATTTTCCCTCTAATAATTGTATAGCTTCTTTACCTCTTTTGCCTCTACTAGTACCTAAACTTTCCTCTAGAGATCCCATCACCTCTGCTCCTGCAGTCTTCACTGATGGTGGAAAAAAGGGAGCTGCTGCCCTTAGATATTATCCAGACCAGCAATACCCTATGTGGTGACCCCAGCAGGAGTTTGGGACTATTAGCATACAAATGACATCACCCTGAGGAGGTGCTTCAGAGAAGGGAATGTATAAAAGCAAGGGACTTGGATCACATGACTCTCTTTGGCTGGCTGCTGCTGCTTCTGGTCAGAGCTTCTTCTGGTCAGGTATCCACCATGGCTGCTTCTCTTGGGAACTGAACACGTGTGACTCTGCTAGCTGGTAAACTTTTAGACCCCTCTACAGCCATGAGCAACCTTTACCAGCGCTTATAGTTTTTATCTTATGGGACTCAACTTTGATAACCATATTCAGACTTTAGCGTAGGCTTAACACTTGATTCTAAGTGCTTATTTTGCCTTTCACCTGTTTCACCCTAATAAACCACGTATTGATTAAACCAGTGCCCAGCTCCTACTGTGAATTCTTCTATACGCGCCACAAGCAGCCCCAACCCCAACACCTCTTTTTAAGTTAATTTACAACAAATGGCGACCAACGTGTGGCAATTTTATTTATCCCACCCCTATTTTATTTGTTTCGCCCTACCCACTTTTTGCTCTATGTGGCTTAACTTTACCTCCCACATATTGAGTTACTATGTATGGTCCACTTTGATTTTTCCCACTGGGGGTTCCAAAAAGTGTTTTAAAGTTTTAACCCACCCCATGTGGCTCTGAATTTAATCTGATCCCATGTGTTTCTATGGTTACCTACTCCTTTTTGTTGTTGTTGTTAGTTTTTCTGCTCAAGGCAGTTTTTATCCTTGACTTTTATTTACCATGTGTTAATTTTTTTCTTTTTGCCCCCATGTCCTTTACCACTTAACTTTGCTTTAAGCTGATTAATGACCCAACACACATATGCTAATTCTTTGTAAGTGACAATTTTAAGCTTTCTTTTATTCTCACCCTTTCTAACTGCCACAATGGGTATATTGCATTCTAAAGAAGACAGTTTTCACCTCAGACAGTTGAAAAAAACTTTAAAGATATGTAAAGTTTAGTGTTCTGGCCAACAATTAAGAAAGTTGTTAAATATAATAGAAGTGATCACTGGACCTCTTCCCCAAAATACAGCTATATCAGTTGAGATATGGACACAAATTAGAGATTATTTATTGAAAAACATTGGTATAGTCACAACAAAACAACATCGGACTTATAAGCTCTGCCTTTCTGCTCTAAATCAATTACAGGCTTCTTTGAAGTACTATTCCCTAAATCCTAAAACTTCCAATTCCACTTCTCCTTCCTCCTTTTCTCAGGCACAAACTGTTTCTATCACACCTGAAACCCAAACATTCTCACATTTTTCTACTGAGCCTAAACCAGCTAACCTGCCTTTATATGGACCTTATCTATACTGCCTTGCAATTCCATACACCACCCCGCCACCACAATTTTTGATCCATGGAAATTCTTTCCTAATCCCAGACCCCCTTTTTTCCTCCATGCAGCCCCTAGAGCCTCCACCTCCACCCCCTGTGGTGCACCCACCTCCACCCCCTCTTCCTGTGTGTTTACCAACCCCTTCTACTCACACTTCAGGCTACCCCCTGTAATTCCACACCATTTAACCCATCCTTACAACTACCACCTCTTCCTGCTGTGCCACATGACTCACTCAACCCCTTCCTAACTCCTCCTCCTCCTCCTCATTTTTCCTTGACTTCACCTGCTATAGACTCGGATTTGCCTACTACCTGTTATGAAAACAGAAAATTCCTTTTCAAAACTGCATTAGGGAGATGTTTAGAAGAAGGACTTAAGAAAAAAGGTTTGTCTGAATTTAATGCTTTTCCTGTCCTCACTACAGGGGAAGGGGCTGAGATGAAATATGAAGCCTTGCCCTATCAGGTTTATAAATATCTCAGATAGTCAGTTAAGCAGAATGGCTTACAGGCTCCTTTTACTAGGGGCTGTGTCACATACATTGCAGACACTTACTGTCTTCTCCCATATGATTGGAAGCAACTGGTGAAAACTGTAATGCCAAATTCTGTGAGTACTCTGTAGTTTCATGAATATAAGGAGCTCGCAACAGCTTTAGCTATAGAGAACGAAGTTCCCCCCAATCAATTAGTGGGTGAGGGTAACTTTGCCTCTCCTAGTGAACAGATGAACCTTGGATGAAAGGGGATGTGGCTTGCTGCCCAGGCAGCAGTTAAAGCTTGGAATAAAATTCCTGATCCAAAGCAAGGCGGCTTGTTCCATCAGTGATATCTTCCAGGATGCTACAGAATCCTACATGGATTTTATTGATAGATTACAGGAGGCGATTGACAGACAAACTGATAACAAAGAAGTCGCAGAAATCCTTATCAAGCAATTGGCTTATGATAATGCAAATCAAGACTGTAAGGGCATCCTTGGACCACTTAAGGGTCAAAATTCAAATATTGCTCAAATGATAAAGGCATGTAGTGCAATTGGGATGCAAACCCATAAGGCACAGGTCATAGCAGCAGTAAATCATGCCACATTTGTCACCTGCTCAGCAGAGGCTAGGCTGGTTTGCTTTAAGTGCAACAATGAGGGTCATATCCAAAGAGACTGCAAAGCTAATTTCCTGCAGCCTAACTATAGATCAAATAAAAATAATAGATATTCAAAATCCCCATCCACTGAATGTCCAAGCTATAAAAAAGGCTTTCACTGGGCAATCCACTGTCCATCCAAAACTTATGCAGGAGATAATTCTCTGCCATATTACAAAAAGTGGGGTCCTGGCCCTCCAGCCCACAGAGCTATGAGGACTACTGGGTAAATGATAGTCATTTATTACAGGCATGAATCTTAATAGATTGCTTAACTGTGTAACTTGTGTTTAGCCTTTTAGACTCTAGGAAAGTTTTGAGTATGAGATATTTAAGTATGTATGTGTTGACACAAGTTTATCCTAAAGCTGTTGTTGATCATGGTATGCTGTTATACACACCTGAGTCACTTGACCAAAAGTGAAAGAATAGAAACTATATCCACCAGTGTTTGGTGTCATTTCCCCATTGCTTTTACAGATATTTTGTTACTGTGCTCTATTTAACCTCTTCAGTTCAAGCACATTGTAGAACCTAAGTGCTAAGCTCTAGTTAAATGACTGGATATTTCTCTGGTATAGCATGAGCCATTGTTTCTTTATGCCTAGACTGGTGTGACTCCTCCCTTTATGGGTGTTTATCTCAGTATACCTTTTTAATGTTGATTCTGAAAAATAGATGTTTCACACATCCCTCAGTTTGCTAAGTTGCATTGTACTCCTATCTCTGTAGACACTGTTATAGGATTTATATGCCACCTGTTGCACAGAAAGCAACCCAGGGTTTCTCTGCCTTTGCTGCTGAGGTATTCCTTATTAGACTGACTATGGCCCTCTTCTAAACATGCATTTTGCATGCCTTACTACCCCACTAGATGAATAATTGTGGAAGGCTATATGTACCCTTAAAGGACTATTTCTCAGACATGAACAGAATACAAGGAGCTTTATATATATTAAATTTTGTACTGCATAATTTTAATCAGATAGCTGCTAAGCATTACTTTTCTCCACAGAGCTATTTCTTCTCCAGCGGATGCCTCGTGATTTGTCTAGTCTTTGTGACTGAAATAAAATTACTAACTTGAGGCATAGGGTGTGTTTGTTCTAGTTTCTCATTCACAGGTCCTGCTTGGACCCATGCTGAGCAGATAAACCCCTCTCATATGTGAACTCCTCACAAGAACACGAGCTGATGCATGGATTGCAACAGTCTAACAACCTGGATATGCCATGATTGCCACCGAGGAGCTAATTGAACTTGGGGATGCCACTGTAAGATTCTGTTCTGAGCCTCCCTGAGTGATGGGTTAGACACAGATACTAGACCACAGGTATTCAGGCTAACAGGGCCTTATCTGATACCCAGTTATTGTGCCCACACTCTGGGGGGTGAAGACAGAGCTTGCAGGGGTAACCCTAGAATCACTGAAGATTTGCTTATTTCTCCTATGCTCATACAGACTGTACATCTTGTCCATGTATATAATCAGAAGTGGGGAATTGTGGTGACCCCAGCAGGAGTTTGGGACTATTAGCATACAAATGAAGTCACCCTGAGGAGGTGCTTCAGAGAAAGGAATGTATAAAAGCAATGGACTTGGAGCACATGACTCTTTTTGGCTGGCTGCTGCTGCTGCTTCTGGTCAGAAGCTTCTTCTGGTCAGGTATCTGCCATGGCTGCTTCTCTTGGGAACTGAAAATGTGTGACTCTGCTAGCCAGTAAACTTTTAGACCCCTCTACAGCCATGAGCAATCTTTACCGGAGCTTATAATTATTTATCTTATGGGACTCAACTTTGATAACCATATTCAGACTTTGTAGACCTAGCATAGGCCTAACCCTTGATGCTAAGTGCTTATTTTGCCTTTCACCTGTTTCACCCTAATAAACCGTGTATTGATTAAACCAGTGCCCAGCTCCTGCTGTGAATTCTTCTATATGTGCCACAAGCAGCCCAACCCCCACACCTCTTTTTAAGTTAATTTACAACAACCCTAAACCTCTCTTTACTGAGCTTCCTGATAATTCCCCTCAGTACAAAGAACTTTATGCTGTTTTCCTTGCATTAAAAGCTGTACCAGAAGTCTTAAACCTTTCTTCTGACAGTGTGTATACTGTTAACTTACTTCCATGGCTTGTATCTTATTTGAAAATTGATGACAACCCACTTTTTCCTGTCTTAATTCAAATTGCCTCTATGCTCTGTTCTTGAACCCAACCACTGTATGTTCATCACCTTCATTCTCACACCCCTCTTCCTGGTCCCCTGTCTGAAGGGAATGCTGCAGCTGACCACCTTACCCCCACAGGAACTCTCCTAGCCTCTGTCTCTAATCCTGCTGACTTTCATTCCCTAACCCATGTTAATCTTAAAGACTTTCGAGCTCGATTTTCTGATATTCCTCAGGCACAGTTGAAATGCATTCTTGCTATGTGCTCCTCCTGTGCATGTCTAATCAAGACATCTGCTCTTCAAACTCTTGGGGTTAACCCCCCAAGTTTAAAAGCCAATGCTCTTTGGCAAATTGATGTCACCCACTTACCCAACTTTGGCAAACAAAAATATGTGTTTGTCTCAACTGATACCTTTTCTAAATTTATGTGGGTGACAGCTCAGACGAGAGAAAGCTCAAAAAAGCTTATAATCTATATACTCTCCTGTTCTGTTGTAATGGGCTTACTTCTTCAACTCAAAACTGACAATGGGAATGCTTTTACCAGCAAACAATTTAAGATTTTTGTTCCCTCTGGAACATTACTAATACTACAGGCATTCCCTATAATCCACAGGGACAAGGCCCTGTCAAACCCTTAAGGGACAATTGAATAGAGAAAAGGGGGAAATGTAACCCCCAATATCCAGCTAGCAAAAGCTTCAGCTACATTAAATCTCTTTAATATTTACAAAAACTCGGACCAACCTCCTATTATTCTTCATTGGCAAACACCATCCACCCTCCCAGCTATTAAATTCAAATGGAAAGACCTACTTGATAAAGTTTGGAAAGGGCCTGACCTCCTATTGACTATGTGGAGGGGTTTTGTATGAATTTTTCCACATAATTACTCCAAACCTGTCTGGGTTCCTGCCCTCCATGTTGGCAATACCCACATGATATCCCTGAGGAACAAGAAACACCACAAGAGGACTGGCTGCAGGACGCACCCCAGGATCCATAATACAACATGGCAGAATCTGAAAAATCTGATTCACAGGGCTCCCCCCCCCCCAATGTCTTATGCTATGACTGGCCAGTTGTGTTTTGTGAATGAGTAAGTTGAAAAAAAAAATTGATTGAGTTGAGTGACCAAAAATTTTTGTATGACCCATTTTGCTCAGAGTACTCTGAAATTTAATTGACTTTATATAAAAATGCTGGATGCAGCCATGGTTTCTGGAGACGTCCAGAAACAGTTCAAAAATGTTTTTTTTTCCCTCTTTTTGATTTCTTTTTAGTCTTGGTATAAATATGAAACGTTTAGTCTTAAACTGTGTGAGTAAAGAGGGTTCAACTATGACAGTACAGATCTACATTTGTGTTTGAAATGATATGTCTTAGTTACAAAAGTTTTTCTCCTTTGTGTTATAAATTACATGTTCATGTTTGTGTTTCAAGTTTTTGTAAACATTAATTTAACAGTTAAAAGTGTAACTTTGAAGCTGCATTCATACCAAACAGAGTTATATGAAGGAGTTTTAACATGATTCTTATAAAGGTAAAATTAATTCACAGAAAAACTGATTATTTAAGGTAAAAGTCTAAATATTCAACATGAAAATTCATCATCTCCAAATTAAAATACAAATTCTCTATACAGGACATTTTTGGAGGGCCCCACAAAATGCCCTATAAGCTAATCTTGTGGAAATTAATCCACAACAAATCTGGCATCAATCTGACATTATAAATATTCAAAAAAGAAAACCATTGTCACTAACATGTGTTAAGTAATCTGAGTTTAGTTAATAGCCCAATGTAAAAAATAGTTAAAAATCAATATATATTTTACCTAAATTTGGTCTGAAAATTCTGCTGTACAGAGACTGCTACATGAGGTCACATAAGATGACCTTTAAACAAAATTATAAAGATACCTAAACCAGTTATTATCATCGAATTATCAATTATAGTAAACTTCTAATTTGTTACAAGTTTTTTCTTCATAAATAATTGACTACAGCTATGTCAAGCCTTCACATGAAGTAGCATCTGCTAATATGGAATCTCCAAAAATCCATCTTGTACCCATCCTCTGACATCAACCACAACTACAGCTACCCCCCTCAAAAAAAAAACAAAAAAAAACCCATGATGTGACCTGACACGATCTGGAGAACCTGATTCATGGACTCCAAAGAACAAGACTTTCCTACCGCCTTTCTCTCACCCATTGCTGTCTGCTCTTCTTGCTTCTGCTTCACCTGTCACATTTTGGCAGTTCCAGCTCACTCTCTACAGAGAAGAAAAGTTACAGTGGCTGTCCTCCTCCATCAAGATAGCCGTGCAGCATTTTTTCCCTGGTCATTGACATTGGACAGGTGCTTCTATCGAACTTGCTGGTACACCTTTGGACACTCCGTTTACACTGCTGGACTTCTTGAGGACTGACTGTAGCAGTCCATGGACCTTTCTGCCAGCTGTCTCTGGACTTTGCAATGCCAGATCACCCCTCTTGCCCCTTGGCTTATCAGCCTCTCACTCCTCCACCCATCAGGCAGCCCTCCTCTCCGCCTACAAGACCTCTATTCAGCCTCACTCTGTCCCTTGCTACTCTTACTTATCCCTCCCTGTCTTGTGCTAGTTCTTTTTGAAGACGCTTACACACTATAATTAAGGTTTCTTCCCAACAGGTTTCTGTTCACCTCTACACTGCTATTCCCCTGAAAGAGATGGAGCCTTTTACAGACATTCACCCATTTATATATGGCCATTAAGTAAGAGGGAGATGTTGGGAAATGTGGTTGAGCTTGGAAGGGTTTGAGCCTGAGGGGTATGTCAATCCTGTTAGTCTCTCTCTCTACCAAGAGGTTGAACAAGGAGAGACAGTAGAACTCCAAAGGTGTGCCTCCTCCTATCAGTCTCCCTGCCTCACAAAGTACCCTGCACTTCTGACACTATGGCCATTAGTTAAAAAGAAAGGGGGAGATGTTGGGCAGTGTGCCAGCTCCCCCCTGATTAATGCTATGGTCTATTTATATAATCACTGTTTTACCTGGGAACCGTCCTGCCTACAGGGCATTGGTTTAATCACCACTGATTCACACTCTTTTTGCTCCACTTCCTCTCCCAGTCACACCCTGTTTTCCACCAATACTTTGCACTCTCTTTTTGCTCCACCCTCTCTACATCACATCCTGTTTTCCACCCTACTATTTCCTTCTTGGTGAGTATAAATACAGCTGTTCTTCTGATTAAACACACATGGGATTGCCTTCTGGCTCCGAGAGTCATAGAGTCTCCTGCTACCCTGCACAGAGACAAACAAATGGGCATAATATTCTCCTTTTCAAAATGATGTTCAGAATCTATGCATAAACACTTAGAAGGTAGGTTTCATTCAAACATGAAAGAAATTCTGAAATTCTTACAAGAATGATCAAAGTCATTAAAAAAACTTCTTCTGTAAAGTATTACAGCATATCTACAGAAGAAAAGTAATTTTCAGTAGACCTTTAATAATTTCAGTGCTTTATTTTTCAAGCACTTCCTAAATATTGGAGGTGGTGACAAAAAAAGTTTCTCACAGTGTCCTTTTTACTCTATACCCAAGCTTCAGTGCTGAGTTAGCTACATAGACTAATAAAAATAAACTCAGAATTACAGAAAATGGACTGCAGTAATATAAAGTTAGACTCATTAAAGCAAGTGTTGCTAGCAGTTGTGTACAATTTAGGTTTGTTAAGTAAAAGCTGACCTTCAAATTTACCCTAGAGATAAAAATAAAATACTAACAAAGCTTTAAATATCAGCTGGACTAAAAGGCGTCTCTAGATTTTAATATAAATAAACTATTTATATCTAAAGCTTGGCTATGCAAACATAGATGTCCCTGCCAAATAGGTTGGAGAGGAAAAAGCAGACCTTTTTTTATATCTTTATTTATAAAAAGGGAACATTGACAAAAACCATAGGATAAGAGGGGTACAACTCCACAAAATTCCCAACACAAGAACTCTGTATTCTATCCTTTCCTATTCTTTATCCCTCTGGGAGTATGGACCCAAGGTCATTGTGGGATGCAGAAGGTGGAAGGTCTGGCTTCTGTAACTGCTTCCCCACATGAGCATTGACAGGTCGATCCATACTCCTAGCCTGCCTCTCTGTTTCCTGAGTAGGGTGGGTCTCCGGATAAATGGAGCTCCAGGATATATTGGTGGTGTCGTCTTCCCAGGGAAGTCTGGTTGGCATCATGTGAGCATCTGGAACCCGGTGGCTGAAAAAAGAGTTAATATATAGAGCCAAACAAATTGTTGACTAATCATGAACCTAAAGGCTGGAAGCAGACTTTTTAAAAACTTCTCTTAAACTCAGATGTTTTGGGGATTATCCTTTTTATCTATATTTTTCACAAAACTAGTAGACTGTCTTTCATTTGTTTATAATATCTCATGATGAATATTTCCATAATATAAGGATAAGGATAAAGATGAAAAATTTTAATATCTAGAGATAAAGTCTACATCTGGGACTGTCAGATAGTTTTTGTATTGAGATGCTGCTTACTGACAAGGAATTGACTGGTTATTAAATTTCAACACTTTAGTAAATATACTAAAAACTCCTTTGAAATACTTATACTATAAGTGAAGACACTCATTTCTGTTTATTGGGTCTCTTTCATCCCAGCGAACTAATCTTATGCTTTAGTATATTACATTCAATTTATGCTTTACAGCTTTAGACTCATTTTAGGCACATTGTTCAGCTGACAATTTTTGTGAACCTATTAAATTTTAATGCTTCATCTTATGCTGTTTCTTCTGCCTTGAATACTGTTTATTCATAGAAGTTACATTATGAACAATATAACTAAGAACCTTACTTATTCCTTATACTGCAGTCATCCTTTATGCCAGGGGGAAGACATAAGAGCTGACATTTCCAAGTCCCAGAAGTCATCTTCAGTTACTGTCAGAAAACTGAGGCAGCCATTAATTTACTAAAAAATACTACTACTATGACCCAGGTAGTTTTAAACTCAAGTTATGCATGTTATGTTTTCTCATGATAATAAGCAGTCTTGAACATTAAACAGATAAAGTCAATTTAGGGTGATGGAATTATAAGATGATTGGTAGAAGGTAAAAACAAAAAGTAGTATAAGGAATGAGTAAGGTTTTTACCATTTCTAATCCTCCTGTGATATGTGTCCATATACCACACTGAGCACCAACTGACATCTTTCTCCACCATAGTGTCCCCAATCTCCTTCCAACACTCTCCAAACTTGAATAAATCCCTCTCTCTATTGTTACTGGTCATCTCTACCAGGACCCCCCCATAGGACCTTGCCCTCAACTTGGATCAACAAAGGTAGATAAAGGTCCATCCTCCAAAGGGAGGATGGACAACATACTCTGTGCTACACCTGAGGAAGATGGGAAGATATTGGGGCAGCTTGGATTGCTCCTACTGATGACCACAGAATGTGGGCTCAGATCTACAGGGATGCAGAATGGTCACATAGGCTTCTAAACTTAATATGCACCCCAGATCATATCAAATCGGTGGGGTTTGTAGTCAACAATATTTATACACCTTTCCCATATTTGGAAGCTACTTTCTTCCCAGATCCAGCTGTCTGTTCCTTTTCTAGCCATGACATCATCTCCCCAAACAATAACTTAGATCCACCTGCATATCAGATTTCAGGCTCAGGGAAAAATAAAACCAACTAGTATAGTCACAGGCCCTTTGAAATATAACTAAAATATGCCTACTAGCTATCTACAAAATGGAGTACCCCCCAACTCTTCATCTGCACTATTCCAGCCTTTAGGTCCATGATTGTTCAACAATTTGTTTGGCTTTGTATATTAACTCTCTTTTCAGCCACCAGGTTCCAGATGCTAGCATGATGCTGACCAGACTTTCCTAGACAGACAACCCCACCAATGTGTCCTGGAGCTTCACTTCCCCAGAGCCCCAACCCACTAGGGAAAGAGAGAGGCAGACTGGGAGTATGGATTGACCTGTCAATGCCCATGTTCAGTGGGGAAGCAATTGCAGAAGCCAGACCTTCCACCTTTTGCATCCCACAATGACCTTGGGTCCATACTCCCAAAGGGTTAAAGAATAGGAAAGCTATCAGGGGATGGGATATGGAGTTCTGGTGGTAGGAATTGTGTGGAGTTGTACCCCTCTTATCCTATGGTTTTGTCAATGTTTTTTATAAAGAAAAAAAAAGAAATAGAGAAATAAGAAAAAGGAAAAGGCTAAATGATTCATATTCATTAACAAGCAAATATCAATGGAAAGGTCAGGGGAAAGTGACTTAAAAGAGGCATGAGATGCTGCTCAATTAAGTGATATGCAGCCCTTGTTTTGAATCCTATTTTAGATAATCCAACTATAAGACGTTTATAAAAACGTCTTTTTACTGTAATTTTGATAGATGACTTGCAAATAATAGAGGAATTTATTTCTTAATTCTTATTTTTGTTACATTGATTTGTATATCTATTTTTACTCTGTGTATTTATTTTCACTCCAGTGTCCTACCATTTGATTACTGTTATTTTTCACTATAGTTAGAAGTCTGCATGTTAAATATCTCCATTTTTTTTTGTCACACTATCTTATTGGCAATTCGGTGTATTTTTTGGCTTCATAGATTTTTTTGTAATATTTGTTGCATTTTGTTGAAGAACGTCATTGAAATTTTGGCTGGTACTACACTAAATTAGCAAATTGATTTCAGTAAGTAGAATATTAATTTTTTAAAATAAATTTATTTAATTTTCTATGTGGTATCACAGAAGGAAATTAGGACCAGAGGGAGAGACAAAAATGGAGAATATCAAAGATACAGGCATCACTGATCACCTGCTTTTGAAGCACCTCCCACTACCATTCCCTGCAGATGTGGCCTGGGATATTAAGCCTAGGTCTTGTGCATGGTAGAATGTTCACTCAGCCATGTGTGCAGGTGCCTTCCACAAGAAGATTATTACTATTAATCCTGCACAAGTATCTTTCTAGTTCCTTGTGTTTTCTATTTATTTTAACAATATATTATAACCTTTACTATATCTGTATTTCATTTTATTCGTCATTTTTTTTACTAGGCAATGATTTCACTTTACTGTGATTGTAAGCAAGTTTTATGTTTTATTTTTTTAATATTTTGAAACTTACTTGGTGGAGAGGGAGCAGGAAAGTGGAGGTAGGACAAAAGACAGAGGAACACTTACAGTACTGTTGTATTATTCAGGAAGTTTATATTTTCTATTACCCCTTATAATTTATATATGGTTTTATTGTAATAGTATATATTTTATTATTTTAAATTTATTTAACTAACTTCTTTTTGCCACAAGGGTTATTGCTGGGCTCAGTGCCTCTCCAGTAGTAATTTTTTTCTTTAATTTATTTGATAGGACAGAGAAGAATTGAAAAGGGACAAGAACAAGAGGAACTTGCATACTGCTCATGAAGCTTCCCACCACAGATGGAGACCATGGGTTTGAATTCAGGTCCTTGTACTTGGTATCATATGTGCTGAACTGCATGCCACGCCCAGTTCCTTCTGCTCTTCTCTCCCGCCTCCCTTACTTTCTTTATACTATTTTCACTTCCAGTTGATTATTTTTACTTATAAGTGAAACAAATTGTTGTTTGCTGACTTCATAGACTGACATTTTACTGTATTAATTTATATTTCTAACAATATTTCAGTGGAATCTTTAGTTTTTCTAGGTTTTAAAAATTGCATGCCTGTGTTTTCTTTTTCCTTCTTAATGTTCTCACTATGAATTTCAAAGCTATATTAACTGTTTTGTTTACTTTTTTCTTTTAATAGATTGAATGTCTAAAACTTCTGAATGCACAGACTTAATTGTATATGTGTGTGTGTCTCATGTTAGAAGGATTGGGAACACTGATGTAAAATCTTACCGTATATATGGCAGCAAAGATGAAATAAATTTGGACTAGATTAATATTATAGAATTATAGTAAAATTATTAAAACATTAGGAGCTGGGTTGTGGTATACCTGGTTGAAAGCACATGCTGAAATGCTCAAGGACCCACATTAAAATCCCCAGAGGATAAACTTTACAAGCAGTGAAATGATGCTGTAGCTATTTCTGTTCCCCTCTCAATTTTCCTTTCCTATCAAATAAAAGAAAAAAGAAGAAAAATTAAGAAAAAAATGACCACCAGGAGGTGGATTCATTGTGCAGGCACCCTGGTGGTAAATTAATAATAATAATAACAATGATTTGAAAGTAATATAATACTTATAATATTATAGTATTATAGTAAAAACATATGTAAATTATAAGGAGTAATGGAAAATGTCAACATTTCTGCTCTGGTGAAATGAAAACTCTCTATTCAAAAATTAATAAAGATAACAACAATTAATAAGCTACAACATCCTTGTCAAATAAATTTATGTTTCACAATGATCTCCATTCAGCATTGGCACAGATGATATATTAGTTATTGAACTGATATGGAACCTGAGACTCAGAAAGGGTATCATTATACTATCTCCATGTTCATCAAGGTAAATTTTCACATTAATGTTTTATATAGCTTTAATGATCATACAATTCAATGGGTGGATATTATTAAAAAAATGGCTCCAAATCATTAGTCTTAGGATAGATCTACCTGTCTGCATCTGTTACAGACTTGCAAGTAATGCTCATGTTGCTCACTCAAAAAGTGTACTTTGTGTAGCAAGACTTTAGACAAACCAAATACCATTCATTTTACTTCCAGGTCACCATAAACTATTTCCTTTCTGCTATTCTTCCATGTAAGAAAGCTCCTTGAGGCAGAGTAGAAAATGTCTACCAAATTGAGTAGATGTCCTTGAGCTTTGAATAACTTTTAGCAAAATTTTTCAAAATATACAGATGATAAGGAAATGAAACATTATTTTTGAGACCATGTCATTTGTTTCACCTCTAAATTACAATGAGTTAGATATTGTGTAAATTGTTCATGTGTTTGCTGTTTCCTAAGCAGCAAGCCTACATCCATGGAGGTGAGAGTTAATAGAAGAAGGTAATTGGATGCTGACTCAGTACCAATTGTAAATTTCATTGTATTTATAACACCCTGATAGCTATTAAAACTGGTGTTTTGTGAAAATTACATTTATTACTCTCTAACTGAAGTCTCCACAGAGAAATCACTTTTTGCCACCTGAGTACACATTTGACATTTTGAAAGGTATGTGTAGCTCTCTATCATAAATAACAACTTGAGGTCACTTGTGTGTTATTTAATTCAAATCAGAGGGTTAGAATAAAAAGAAAAATGGTTTGCTTCAAGGATGAAAACAAAAGACAGTTGACTGAAAAGAATCTCTTTGGGTATAGTTAGTCAGGGGGTCTTTGGAGAAAATTTGTCTGAGACGTTGGTGATCAAGATGCCTGCCAGACTCCGAAGGTACACATCAATCAGGTTTGACACACTGCTGATTGCACCATTAAATCACCATCATGGACTTGATTTGTCTCATCAGGCCAAGTGAAAAAAAAATGGTAGCAAGCTCTTTTTGAAATTTTCTTATTGAAGCTTCTCTAAATAAATCTATATTTTGCATTGAGCTAAGCTAATCTACCATAAAGTTCTCTCCTTAGTAACAAGATATTTAGAGTAGGCTCCATGCTTCTTTAAGCAGGGTCAAATAACTATTTTTAGCAAGCTGAGGAAAATTCATGACATTAATTCTCTGGAAAGATATCTGATGGACTGTAGGTTATTTGGACTTTAACTATATATAGGAAACTAGAAGAGATTTTTGTCATGTGTGTTGCATTTGTATTTAATAAGTTTGTTTGCAAGCATGAGTCTCCATATTTTCATATTTATCTATAAAGATGTTCAACATCAATATAATACTTTGCCTTATTTGCAGAATATAACCTTTACAGCTATTGTGTTAAGACATTTATAAAATGAAATATCAGTAAAAAGACTGTTTTTAGAGATGTTAGAGTCAACCTGGACATCCTAATATAACCATTAAAAGCAACAATGTCTGCATTGGTGGACAAACATGAAGATATTATAAATGACCATGTAGCAAAAGATCAGATTTTAGAGGCTTGCTCTAACCCTTAAAATACATGTAATTTCAGTCTTGAACAATTTTAGAAAATAGAAAAAGACAGAGAATTTTCTATTTTGTTTTCACTTCACCCAAGCCTTTTCATTATTTTATGTTTCCGAGATAGAGAGGAAGAGAAAGAAAGAAAGAGAGAGAGAGAGAGAGAGAGAGAGAGAGAGAGAGAGATATTATACAGCACTGCTCAATAATCAGTGAGTTTTCTCTCCAGTGTCACATTCACATTGGAGCTTTGACCCCAGGCCTTCTGTATGGCAATGCTACTGAGCCAACTGTTTCCTAACTTCTCCAACAATTTTTATTGGTGGGGTAACTACTTAACCTAACTCATAATTAAAGAAACATTATAATTAAACATCATAATTAAAGAAAAATTGCAGATAGGTCTCCTTGTAAATTTAGATGCAAAAACTCTAATACAGAATAACAATTGGGTTGTTCAGGAGGTGACCCAGGAAAGAGGGCATTGGACTTCTAAGCATGGAGTCCTGACTTTGAACCCCAACATGGTGCATACAGTAAAATGTGCCTGTCACCATACATGAGGACCCAAATTTAAACCCCTGGTTCCCACTTTCAAATGGGCAAAACTCATAAGTGATGTTACAGTTCTGTAGATGTTTCTACTTCTCTTGGTCTATTTATCTTTCTATATATCTCACCCCCTTGGAGAAAAAATGTTTTCCACTTGTGAGAGTAACTGTTAGCCAAACAAGAAATAATATTAGAGATACTAGTCCACATAGCATGGTAGAAAGGTGCTCTGGTCCCTATGTAACTTTCTTAAACACATACAATTAAAAACTACTTTTAGACTTGATTCTTTCGCAAAAGTAAATCAAATTTTCCTAAGGTATTTTTCAAATTCGTTATTCTTATGAAAATATCCATACAATCACAAATATTTCAGAATATTATAAAAGTGAAAATACATAGTAGTTAAATTTTCCCTAATAGTTTTAATATATTCTAACTAATACCAGTTATAATTTAATATTGGGGGACCACAAACTAGCATCCTGGGTTCTGTCTTCTCCCAGGAATGAGAAAGATTCACTTCAGACAGTGTAAAAAGTTTGGAGATGAGCACCCACCCACACCAGTGATGGGATTGTGTCAAGTGACACCAACCAGAACTCCAACAGAATTATTGATCAAGGTAGAGATTATCAAAGAAGGATGAGGAACAACAATTTTTTTTCAAGAATATATATATCCGTGAAGTAAATGTCAAAATACATGCATAAGGGTAGTTATCCATCAGTGAGATGACTGTACAATGCCAGGGTACATGTATCAGGGTACAAGGGTGTTTAAAATCTAACTGTGCATGCCATTATCTAAGAAGACTCTTTATACCATAAGGAATATTGAGTTTAATCTTGGGCCACCTTTATGCTATTCCAGAATCCAAGAAGTGTCCTGGTTTTTGTTGGAGTATTTGAATTAAGGCTGTGGCTTTTGGATCTGTGATTTATCCAGAGACTCCTACATCCAAGAGTAGGAATTATAACACAGAAGAGCCTGAGAGGCATGCCTGACAGTTTTGAACAAAGAAAGTGAGCCAGGGAAAAACAGCAGGCATGCATGATCAGAGAAAGATGAAAATCAGGGGAAACAAGTTTCATACAGTAAGAAATCAGGGGTTTCCAACAATTGAATTAAATGCATAGGTCTCACAGCTATATACAAGATACTGGATACTGTACAGCAAACCATAACAAAAAGACTTTTCAAAGTTAACCCAATTACCAAATAATGTGATGATAACATTAACTATCGATTGTCTTTTTGAACCCTAAGACAGCAGGAACCTCACATCTCCACTATAGAGCCCCTACTTCCCCCAGTCCTGGAACTCTTGGATAGGGCCCACTTTCCCAGATGTGTCTCCCAATCCAAACCAAATAATATTGCATCCGCCGATCACAACCTAACCAATGCAACGATTGCCACCTCAACATGCTTCACCTCAGACTGTGTCCAGAGACTTCACGTGTGGAATGACAACCCTTCAGCTTCATTACTCAGGTGAGACCTTTCCTTTTATAGTACACTCTAATTTCATTTCAGGTAGTTCACTTTCTAACAAAGTCCCATAACCTAGATATACACTAGTTTCTGTGAGAGAGAGCTTATGTGCACACGTATCCATAAACTACTGCAAAATATATACCTGAAAGCAGTAGTACACTAGAGTTTGCAGTGAGTACCTCCCTAACACTTCCTCTCCACTATTCCAAGCTTGGGATCCATGATTGCTCAACAAATTGTTTGGCTTCGTATGTTAACTCTCTTTTCAATCACCAGGTTCCAGATGCCACCAGGATGCTGGCCAGGCTTCCCTGGATTGAAGACCCCACCAATGTGTCCTGGAGCTCAGCTTCCCCAGAGACACACCTTACTAGGGAAAGAGAGAGACAGACTGGGAGTATGGACTGACCAGTCAATGCCCATGTTCAGCGGGGAAGCAATTACAGAAGCCAGACCTTCTACCTTCTGCAACCCTCAATGACCCTGGGTCCATGCTCCCAGAGGGCTAGAGAATGGGAAAGCTATCATGGGAGGGGGTGGGTTATGGAGATTGGGTGTTGGGAATTGTGTGGAGTTGTACCCCTCCTACCTTATGTTTTTGTTCATTAATCCTTTCTTAAATAAAAAATTTAAAAAAAATAAAATAAATAAATGCATAGGTCTATAATTATAATTTGACTTCATGGAAACAAAGATATATTATGATCATAATATTTCAAAGTTTTCTGTAATTCCTTTCAAAGGCAGCTATTTTGGGAATGACTTTTGATGAAAGCAAATTTTTGTTTTCACAAGAGTAAATTATTTTGTCTAAATAGAAAAAAATTAAATGAAGATTCCACTGTATGTACATACATATACATCACGGATAATAACATTATTATTATTATTATTTTGCTATCATAAAATTGCTTTTCATAACACTATAAAATGTCAATCCTTAAAATATGGAAAATGATTTATTCTAAAATATACATAAGAGTTTGTGAGCATGTTTAATTTTTTAGTTTATTTTTAAAATATTCATTTTTATGATATTTATAATTTTTCTTATGATTTGTTTTTTTATCTAGTAAGTGATCTAGTGATGATTTACGAGACTATAAAACAACAGGAATATAATTCCATACAGTTCCCATTACCAGAGTTCAAGATCCCATTCCCACCATTGGAAGCTTCCCTATTCTTTATCCCTCTGGGAATGTCGACCAAATTTTTTTATGGGGGTGCAGAAGGTGGAAGGTCTGGCTTCTGTAATTGATTCTTCAATGGAAATAGACTTTGGCAGGTCCATCCAGGTTATCTCAGCCTATTTCTATCTTTCCCTAGTGGGGTAGGGCCCTGGAAAAGTGAGGTTCTAGGACACATTGGTGAGGTGGTCTGCTGAGGGATGTCAGTATGCAACTTGGTGGCTGAAAGGCAGCAAGTATAAAGCAGGACAAATTATTTAATAAACAGGCACCCAAAGGTAGGAATACAGCAGGTGAAATTAGAGGACTTCAGATGGAAAGAAGCTAGGAAGTCTATTTTAGGTACATTCCAATGGGATCATGACCAGTAATTTTTTCCTGAGCTAACACTCAGGTGGACTAAAAATATTGTCTGGAAAGACGGAAGACTGTTCTTAAAGTGAATGCAGTCTAGAAGGTTCCCAACTGTGACCATGGACAGTGAGTTTAGATTGACTGGGACTCAGAGATCAAACAGGCTAAACAGATCCTGTGTTAAGTAGGATTATAAATGGGCTCTAGCTCAAATCAATGGGGTTAATGCTATTTACATGCTTTTCTCATGTTTGGGAACTACTCTTTGTCCTACCTAGCTTTCTAGCCATATTCTAAACTCTATCTTCTCAGATGATATTCATATTTTTATGCTTCTTGATTTATTCCAAGGAATTTAACCCTAAACTTAAAATATTTTATGGCTGTTTAAAAATATGAAATAAATATATGAAAATATAGTATTTGAATATATCATTGATTTCCAAGTGATTTTAAGTAAAAAACAGAATGGAAGGTTGTAAAAGATGTAAAACACACACTATAGACAATCTGATATATACATATTCAAATTCTAGTTTCTGAAGAAGCAAAACTATACCTATCAAGTCATCTTCCTCCTCTTTCTCCTCCTCCTCCTTGTAAGTGGGACTTTGTACATATGTGATTTCACTACTCTGCTCTTCTTATTCACATGAAAAGGAAGAGAAAGAAATATCATAGTACTGACAATCCCTTTGGTGTCACTGTGCCTCTCATGTAGTACTGGGTATGGAGAAAATAGACTTGATTGGCTCCCTGCCTGACAAATAGGCAGGATTCCAAGCCTCAGGGAGTTCCAGCTCAACCCTCAGCTTCTGAAGACAGTTTGAAAGTGTGAAGTGGTTGCTGCAAAACATGCAGTACTCAGGAGCAGCAGTGTTGCTGCCATGTAGCTGGAGGAATGCTAAGAAACAGGGAAGGTCCCCCTGGAGCAAAAGTTGTACAAACTGAGGAGGCAGACAACTAGGAATGCTGAGTTTACAATGAAATATTTGACTTTCAAAACCCCTGCTTTTACAATTAGTAGTTATTAGAAAGGAAGGGAAAATACCAGGGAACTTTTTTTTATATAAATACATTATAAAATAAAATTAAAATATATCTTTTCCAAAGTTTATTAATGAAGTTCTAAATTCTACTAGTTTCATTGGTTTATGAAAATCCAGATACTGGTTGTTATAATAACTTATATGATTATGATTATAGTAACTTATAAGAACTAAATAACTTCTTATTCTAGAGACATATGTTAAGTGTTATTGTGCATGACTCCTAGAATTAAAACTATATGCTATATTTAAGAAAGTTGTTTATATAAATAAGATTGTATAATTACACTTTGTGGATACCAACATATTTGCAACATTCATTTTTTTTACTCTTGCTATTTAAAAATAAATTTACTAATTCTGTAGTTGGTTGAGCGTACACGTTACAATGTGCAAGGACCTGGGTTTGAGGCCCTGGTCTCCACCTGCATGGGGAAAGCTTTGTGAGTGGTGAAGCAGTGCTGAAAGTGTCTCTCTGTCTCTCTCCCTCTCTATCATCCCTTTCCTCTTGATTTTGGGCTGTCTCTATCCAATAAATAAATAAAGATAATAAAAAATTTTAAAAAGATTACCACAGTGTAATACAAAAGTAACACAGACAACAGCAGATGTTCACAGTCTAAAGTACTGGTAATTATATTATTTAAAAGGTCCATCTTTAGATAATAAGATCACAGATGTCTGTGGCTTTGATGAAGAGAAATTATCTCTCATAGAGTTAACCTCTTAAACACTTAAATGCCTCTACATCTTCTAAGTGAAAAAATAAGTTATAGTGTTCTCTGTAAATCACCAGGATGATAACCCTTTTGATTTCCTAATCTTTATAATGTTGCTCTAACTATAGGCATGGGATTAACATGGCCTTGCAAGCCTCAAAGTATAATCTTTCAGAAAGAGAATCTCTGTAAGATACCTAAAAATTCCACTATGACAGAATTTGAATCTTAAACTCCTTCCAATCAAATTCTATTCCTCCATTCCATTCTTGTTCTGAATAAAACTACTAGGTTTATTTTATTAATTTTAAGATAAAGCACTCACTTGAACAGTAGTTACAGTTAATCTGAGGGGCTGTGAATGTATGTTCCACTCATATATTTTTACATGAATAAGAACAGGTTTGAAGAAACAGGATGGGATATGGTTATAAATTACTACAATTGTTATAATGCAATACATTATGACAAAATTATGTGTATTATGTATTATTATACATTACATTTTGTAATTATAAAATTATATATTAAGATATTATATGACATATAAAATGTAGTATTAATTACATAATAATGCATTATACTATATATTATACAATATATATATATATACAAAGCATTATAATAAGAATCATAAGAGTCATGATTTTAGAGTGCGTATTTTACTACTATGTTCTACATTTTCTTGAGATTACTGCATCCTAAGCACAATGTTATAACTAGATCTATAACTAAAGTAAGATATCTTCTGTGTGTAAATGGAGTATGGACAAAGGATTCAGGGAAGAGAGAAGCAATAAGTTCTATAAAAGAACTATAAAAGAGCTGGGGTGGCACAGAGTCCTGTCTTTTATGCGTGAGATATGGGTTTGATCAATAGCAACAGATGAGAGTATTAATGGTAGTAGAGAGATGATTTTCTATCTTGGAGGTAAACAGCATGTCACTCTCCAACACCACATTACACAAATACATAAAGTGAACATTCCATTCAAATATAATAGCATATTTAGGGAATTGGGCTGTAGTTCACCTGGCTAAACACACATTTCAACACTCAAGGACCCCAGTTCAAGTCCCCATACACCATCTGCTGGAGGTCTGGAAGCTTCATAAGCACTTAGGCAATGCTGCAGTTATCTCTGTCTTTTTCTGCCTCTCTGATCCCCTCTCCTTTCAATTTCACTCTGTTATACTAAATAAAAAGGAAAAAAAGTTAAAATGGCTACTAGGAGATGTGGATTAACCATGCAGGCACCAAGGCCCAGCAACAACCATAGTGGCAAAAAAAAAAAAAATAGTAAAACAAGAATTGATGGCAAGTTACTTGCAAAAGCAAATAGTGATGTTACATTTGTATAAAATATTAATTTTTGACTTTTGATAACTTAGTTCACAGTGGAGAACTCAATCAAAACACTTTGATACAAAACACTTTATCCAGTCCACATTTCACTTTTTTCTTTCCCTCCCTTTCCCCTTATAAGTCCCACTAATTTATTTTTATTTTTTAACATTTATTTATTCCCTTTTGTTGCCTTTGTTGTTTTATTGTTGTAGTTATTATTGTTGTTGGATAGGACAGAGAGAAATAGAGAGAGAGGGGGAGAGAAAGACACCTGCAGACCTGCTTCACCACTTGTGAAACAACTCCCCTGCAGGTGGGGAGCCTGCTGCACTACTGCCCGACTCCCTTCCCACTTATAAGTGAGATCATTTGGTATTTTCCCTTCCCCTTTTGGATTGTCTCACTTAACATAATATCTTCAAGTTTCATCAAAGATGACATGAAGGAGATGACTTCACCATTTTTGACAGCTGAGTAGCATATCACAATTTTTTTTTAAATTTTTTATTTAAAAAAGGATTAGTGAACAAAAGCATAAGGTAGGAGGGGTACAACTCCACACAATTCCCACCACCCAATCCCCATAACCCACCCCCTCCCATGGTAGCTTTCCCATTCTCTATCCCTCTGGGAGCATGGACCCAGAGCAAAACATATCACAATTTTTTAAGCCACTCATCTGATGTTGTACACCTGGTTGCTTCCAGTTCTGGCAATTAAAGATTATGCTGCTTTGAACACAGGTACACATACATTATGGGGCAAGCTCTG
Source organism: Erinaceus europaeus (assembly GCF_950295315.1). Taxonomy (NCBI): domain Eukaryota; kingdom Metazoa; phylum Chordata; class Mammalia; order Eulipotyphla; family Erinaceidae; genus Erinaceus; species Erinaceus europaeus. The sequence continues at coordinate 83,173,321 of NC_080165.1, forward strand.
GAAGGCCTGCTATGTCCACCCCACGTCTACTACTCTGTTGGCCCCCAAAGAGGTGTTGTAGAGGAGAAGAAAAACAGGCCATGGGGGGTGAGTGCGCAAAGTGATGACTCTGGACACTATGGCAGGAGATAATACATTTATTGAAGAAAAAGTCAGGGTTTATATGGGGTAAAAAGAAGCCAGGTGCTGGGGCAGGGTGCCAGGGCAAATGTTTGACAGGCAAGAACCAATCAGATATTTTTAGACTCTAGCTTCCTTCTAATGAGTCTGTCTCTTGACTTCCCCTTACCCAGGGTATGGGACTTAAGAATGAGGAAGTAGCTCTTCCAGTTTATCCACATTCCATTGAGGAAATCAGGTTTATCCAGACCAGGTGGAAGGGGAACAGTTACAGCCTCTGGGTATAACAAGATGGAGGTCAAGGAGGGGTGGGGAGGCTTATAGGTGAACGCCTCCCATCCTCACAGAGAGGTATCTGGGGTTCCAACCAGGCTCAATCCACCATGTCCCTACATCACATGTATTCTAATATGTGTTTTTATTTCCTTTAAGTATATTCCCAGGAGACAAATTAATGTGTCATAAGGTAAATTGATTTATTTTTTCTTTTTTAGTATTTCCTTTTTTTTTTTCCTGAGTACTATTCAGCTCTGGCTTATGGTGGTATGGGGGATTGAACCTGGGACTCTGGAACCTAAAACATGAGAGGCTGTTTGCATAACCATTATGCTATCTACCCTCTGCCTGGTGAATTGCTTTCTAATGTTCTGAGAAGTCTCTGAACTGTTTTCCATAATGGCTGGATCATTTTACACTCTCATCATGTTCCCTTATCTCCCCACATCTTCTCCAACATTTGTTGTTTCTATCCCTTCTGATGTTTTGGCCCCATTTTCAAATAGGGTTGCCTGGTTTTGTTTGTTTGTTTGTTTGGTGTTAAGCTTGCTGAGCTCTTTATGTATTTTTATTATTAGTCCTTTGCCTGAGGTGTTTTATGTAAAGATCTTCTGCCAAAATGTAGGATGTTTTTCTGTTTGGGTAGTGGTAGCCTTTGTTTTGCAGAAGCTTTTCAGTTTGAAGTAGTCCCATTGGTTTATTTTATTTTGTTTTCTTTGCTATTGGATTTGAATACTTGAAAGCTATTTTGAAGCATAGGTTGTGAAGTATCATGCCAATGTTCACTTCTATGTATTTGATAGTTTATGGCTCAATATCCATGACCTTGATCCTCTTAGAGTTGACTTTTGTGCTTAGTGATATGTGATGGTTCAGTTTCACCTTCCTACATGTTTCAATCTAATTTTCCAACACCATTTGTTGAAGAGACTTTCTTTTCACCACTTAATGATTTGCCCCCTTTGTCAAAAATTAGTTGTCCATTGATGAGGGGGCCTATTTCTGGATCCTCAATTTTATTCACTGGTCTGTGGCAAACACAGATTTTGTTCAGTGACAAACAGATAGCTCATGCATAGACTGAGACTGAGAGGATGACTGAGAATGTGACTCCCTGCAATATTCTTTTCCCCGATATATCCTTTGTCCTTATCCCACATTGAATGAACTTTCATTGGCTAGATTAGATCACCTTACTATTTCTAGTGAATTTCTGTTCTCCCATGTGTTCTCTACATTTTCTAAAGTCCTTTCTACATCTATTACACAATTATTACTTCCTCCTCAGGTGTATTTCATTCCTTCCCTCTTCTCTGTCCAAACCAAAACAATATTCAGAGTGAAAGAGATAAGAGAACCAAAGGAGGAGGACTATATCCTTAGGAATATTATAATTTTACATTGGCCAATGGATCTTTTGTTTTTTTAAATAAAGTTTGCTTTTTTTCCCCCTTAAAAGTGTAAAAAAGTGGTTTTTAGAATGTACTTTTGGGACTATTTTTCAGTATCCTGGAGAGTATAAAATCCTCACACCCATTTTATAAATTCACTGGGACATGAATGTATACTCTTATTCCCTGCCTTGGATACACATTCTGAGCTCTGCCTGCTCCCCTCTATACTTCCAGGCATGATTACAGTGGCAAACACTTCCCACTTTGGGATGCACAGGATATGTTTAACTAGTCCTCTTTATTGGCCTGGTTTAACAAACTCAAAACTAAAAAGCTTCCTACACATAGCATCTTATGTAAAAAAAGGAATATTTGTAGGACAAATACCTAAAAGTAGACTTGCTGAGACCCAAGGTGAATGTTGTAATTAATATTAATCATCCAGTCAGAGTGTTCTCCTTGGAATTATACTAATGTACATTACAACAAATGTGCCTGAAGGCAAACATAAATTTGACCAAAGGAATATGAAACTCTTTTTTTTTTCAATTGAAGTACCATTTATATTTCTCATTTGTGTTTCTGCTCCTTCTAATGCCTATGTTTGAAAGTTACATATGATGTTTGCTCTGTATTTCAGAATGCTAGTCCTCATTTGCAATATGGAGCTGAAAGGGTTTTTTTTTCCATGTCATTGTGAGTATCTTTTTCAGTTATGTTGCATATTGGTTTTATTTACCATGTAGAGGTTTTGGTTTCTACTTTGTTAACTTTTTAAAATTATTATTTATTTATAAAAAGGAAACAGTGGCAAAACCTTAAGATAAGAGGGGGTTACAACTCCACACAATTCCCACCACCAGAACTCTGTATCCCATCCCCTCCCCTGATAGCTTTCCTATTCTTTAACCCTTAAAGAATAACCCAAGGTCATTGTGGGATACAGAAGGTGGAAGGTCTGATTTCTGAAATTACTTCCCCACTGAACATGGGCATTGACAGGTCAATCCATACTCCCAACCTGCATCTCTCTTTCCCTAGTGGGGTGGGGCTCTGGGAAAGCAGAGCTCCAAGGCACATTGGTGGGGTTGTCTGTCCAGGGAAGTCTGGTTGGCATCCTGCTAGCATCTGTAACTTGGTGGCTGAAAAGAGAGTTAACATATAAAGCCAATGAAGTTGTTGGCTAAACATGAAACTAAAGGCTGGAGTAGTGCAGATGAAGAGTTGGGGGGAGATCTCCATTCTGTAGATAACTAGTAGGCATATTTTAGTTATATTCCAAAGGACCTGTGGCTATACTAGTTTTTTTTTTTCCCCTGAATCTGAAATCTGATATGCAGGTAGATCCAAGTTATTCTCTGGGGAGATGATGTCATGGCTGGAAAAGGACTAGAAAGCTAGATCTGGGAAGAGAGTCGCTTCCAACTATGGGAAAGGTGTATAAATATTGTTGACTACCAACCCCATCAAATTGATGTAATCTGGGGCCCATATTCATTACAGTAGCCTATGTGACCTCTGAATCCCTGTAGATCCAAGTTCACATTCTGTGGTTGTAAGTAGGAACATTCCCAGCTACCCCAAACTCAGAACCCATCTTCCTTGGGTGGAGCATAGAGTATGTTGTCCAACCTCCCTTTGGAGGATGGAACATTCTCTATCTTTGTTGATCCAAGTTGAGGGCAAGATCCTATAGGAACCCAAAAGGGGTCTATTGTGTTGTTCCTGATAAAGATGACCTGTAACAATGGAGAAAGGGATTTATTTGAGTTCTAGGCCCATCATGTCAGTTTGGGAATCTCAGGACTTCCCAACTAGGGCCCCAGCTGATGAGGTGGCCTGATAGTGACTAAAGTCATCCTTAAAGTATGCCAGTTTCTTGCCCTTATTCAGCTTTTGCAGTCCTTGATTTTATAAGGTTAGCCTTGGAGTAGGTGAGGGAAATGTAATAGGTAGTAGGTGAGGAAGGTATCTAAGTCTAAGTAGACACCATTTCATTGTGAACTTTATACAGACTCAGTTTAGACTATTGAGTACTTTTGCCTTAATTTATGGATACATGTGAACATATGCTCTATCTCATGGGACCTGGTCTATATCTAGGTTTTGGGACTTTGTTAGGAAGTGAACCACCTGGAATGGAATTAGAGAATCCTATGAAAGGAAAGGCCTCACCCAAGTAATGAGGCTGAAGGGTTGACATTCCATGCCTGACATCATTGGACACAGTCTAAAGTGAAGCATGCTGAGGTTGTACTCTTTGTGTTGATTAGGTTGGGATTCATGGGTGCAATATCATTTGATATGAATTGAGAGAAGCATGCAGGAAAGTGAGCCCCATCCTAGAGGTTCCAGGACTGGGGGAAATATAGGCTCTATGGAGTAAGAGGGAGATTCCTGCTCTTTTAAGGTTTAAGAAGGCAGTAGATAGGTGTTGCTATAATCACTTTATTTGGCAATTGTGTTAACTCTGAGGATTTGCTGTATCATACACAACATCTCCATAATTTATGTCCTATGACATTATTTGTGTATAGCTGTGTCACTGGTTGCTTCTGTTCTCTCTGGTCTAAGCTTTTAAGAGAGTCAACATATGGAAGACTCAGCTTATTAAAAATTTTGTGACATTCAATAAATTTTCCCCCTCTCATATGAATTAAATAGTTATTTATATGACTTCAAATTAATAGGAGTGTACATAAACACTGTTCCCACCACCAAAAGACTATGTCCTATCCCATCCTTCCCCCTCCCCCATACCCCCACTGCCATGTGAAGCAGAACATTCACTCTTACCCTTAACCCAGGGTTTTTACTTTGCTGCCCTACTCCAAATTCAGTCATAAACAGAAGTTGAGAAAGAAGAACAGAAAAAGAAACTCAAAGCAAAATTTGACTGAGCTTTCCTGTTCTTTATCCCTCTGGGAGTATGGACCCAGGGTCATTATGGGGTGCAGAAGGTAGAGGGTGTGGCTTCTGTTATTGCTTCCCCACTGAACGTGGTTGTTGACAGGTTGATCCATACTCCAATTCTCTCTCTAGTGGGGTGGGAATCTGGGGAGGGAGGGCTCCAGGACATTGGTGGGGTTGTCTGTCCAGGGATATCTGGTTGGCATCCTGGTAGCATCTGGAACCTGGTGGTTGAAAAGAGAGTTAACATGCAAAGCCAAACAAGTTGTTGACTGATCATGAACCTAAAGGCTGGCATAGTACAGATGAAGTGTTGGGGGGTTTCCATTTTGTATAGCTAGTAGGTCTGTTTTGGTTATATTCCAAAGGGCCCGTGACTGTATTAGTTATTTTAGATATTCTCCTCACCTACTTCTTATTACACTTCCCTCACTCATTCCAGAGCTAACATTATTATAGCAAGGACTGCAAAAGCTGAATAAGGGCAAGAGACTGGCATACTTTAAAGATGACTTTTTAGTCACTATCAGTCCTCCCCATCAGCTGGAGCCCTAGTCAGGGAGTCCTGAGATTCTAAACAGACATGATGGTCATAGACCTCGAATAAATCCCTCTCTCCAATATTACCAGTACTTTATATCAGGAAAAACAAAACAGAGCCCTTTGTGGGCCCTCACAGGACCTTGATCTCCAATGGTAGAGAATGCTCCATCCTCTGAAGTGTGGATGGACAACATACTCTATGCTCCACCCAGGGGAGATGGGTCCTGAAATTGGAGCAGCTTGGAACATTCCTACTCATGACCACAGTTTGTGAGCTCAGATCTACAGGGATGCAGAGGTCACATAGGCTCCTAAGCTGTATATGGGCCCCAGATCACATCAAATCATTGGGGTTTATAATAAAAAAATATTTACACACCTTTCCTATATTTGGGAGCGACTTTATTCCCTGATTCAGCTTTCTGATCCTTTTTCCAGACATGACATCATCTCCTCAGGCAAGAACTTGGATACACCTGCATTTCACATTTCAGACTCAGGGGGAAAAAACAAAACAAACTAGTATAGTCATGGTGTATTGCTGTTTTAGCTATATTGTTCATTCTGTCATTATGAATAGAATAAAAGCAAAGCTTAAAAACATACTATGGTTGTGAAAATATAAACTGTGTCACTAAATAGCATAGTAACCCACTAGAAATAGCAATACCTACCATATGACCCTGCAATTCCTCTCCTGAGGAGAATCCTAAAGAACCAAAATACACCCATGCAAAAAGATTTGTGTATATCTATGTTAATAGCAGCACAATTTATAAAAGCCAAACCTGGAAGCAACCCAGGTGTCCACCAACAGATAGGTGGCTGAGCATGTTGTGAGATATATACACAATGAAATACTACTCAGATATTAAAAATGGTGATTTTACTATTTTCAGCCCTTCTTCGATGGAGCTTGAAGGAATCATGTTAAGTGAAATAAGTCAGAAAGAGATGGATGAATGTGAGATGATCTCATTCACAGGCAGAAGTTGAAAAACTAGATCAGAAGAGAAAACACTAAGCAGAACTTTGACTGGAGTTAGTATATTGCACTGTAGTAAAATATTCTATGTATAGGTCAGGGGAGAGTTTAGGTCCTGGAAAAGGACCTAAACTAAAATGGCAGAGGACCTCGTGTGGGGGGTGTATTGTTGTATGTAAAACTGAGAAATGTTATGCATGTACAAACTATTGTATTTACTGTTGACTATAAAACATTAATCCCCCAATAATGAAATTTGAAAGAACAACAACAAAAAAAAATACTTAACTATCTGAATCTAGATAATACACCAACTTTAACCTACAACATTTTTTTTCAATCTTTTCTATTTCAGGAATATCTGTCAATTATTTCCTTTTTTCTGTTAGTTATTTCCATGGCAGTTTTTATCACTGATTTCTCTTACTATATAGATTTTAAGAAATGAGGTATGAGACATAAAAATTTGGTTGGAAAATCCCCTTGAGTGGAGAGGTAATATAAACCTTCTTCTTTGAGAAATGTTAGCAAATATCTAATGCATTTTCAATACAAATAATTGTATCAATATCAGAGACAATTATTAAATATTTTCAAATGTGCTTTCAGGTATTAATTACGTGAGAGTCTAAGGACATCTGCTTTGCAACTAAAAATATGTGATAGTCAATGGTAGATGAGAAAAGAAAGTTGTTCATATACAAGATAAGGAAAGAACCATACTAAATTGCAGTGTACACTGACTGACTCATCATTCATTAACTTGATTAAGATAGAATAGGGAAAACATGCTAAATCATTATTATTATCATTGTGATTCTATCTATATGAATACTTATTTATCAAAAGTATGCTATGTAATTTGTAAAAATTAACAATTTTAATCATCATAACAGAGATAACTAATATCTAATAACCAAGACTAATGAGATAATCCAACTTAAGGAACTCATTATATGACAAAATTTGCCTTTTTTTTTTTTTGCCAGATGAGTGGTTTCTGAAGCTCTTTGTCTACAGAATTTCACTGATCCAGCAGGTCATTTCAGGATTTTTGGTAGAAGATTAGAGAAAAAAAGAGAGAAGGGACACTCGTAGCACTATTGCACCACACATGATACTTCCCCTCATGAAGTTGGGGACCTTGGGTTTGAACCTTGGCCTTCACACGTGGTAACACATGTGCTTTTCCTGGTGAACCATCACCCACTCAGCTTCCAGAACACTTAAAAACATAGTATGGAAATGTATTATTGTCCTCAAAATGAATAAAGATTATTTCACTTCGGTTTTTGGATAAACCCAGTACATGACTCTTTGCCTGTAAGGGCTTTGGATAATGATTTCATAAACTCAAAGATTTATTTTATTATCCAGTGGAATATCTGTCAGGAAAGATACCATGGATTTCATTCCACATCACTAGAGTTATAGAGCAGTTATCTAGTAACTTGGAGGAGAAAAATGTTATTGCTCTCATGGGAGAGGGCTTCATGACCTACTGTCAGGAGTCACAGAACGTCATGGAGTACTGTACTAATAATGGCAAGCATCTCCAGTGTTACTGTGAAATGCTAATGTATTTTCATGTTTTGTGGATATACATTAGCAATGCTTTAGTATCAGGAAAACATAAAACACATGCCTCTAAACCTTAAGAAATCAGAATAGTGATTTTGCCATGCTAAATTCTGCACTAAATATTAGAGTAAGCATAGTATGAAATCTAAATATCCAATCCACACCATTCCTGCTTTCAGGGAATTTACAATCCAGCCAGTAGTCTCTGGAGCAGGAACTAAAACTATAAAGGACTGTAAGAATTTTGTCTATTTATATATAAATAGAGTTTTACCTTGATTCTATAGGCTGTACTGTATGGGATGATTTTTTAATAGTGTGAATCTAGTATTAGTCATAGTTATTAATCTGTAGCTTGGTAATAGAAATTAATGCATATGTCAGAAAAATAAACAAGGCTTAATGAAAGCTCATATTGAAACATGACCTTGAAGTGCTTGTAAAATACTGTAATTTGTCCTTTCTAAGTTGAGCACTATCATAATATAAGCAAGAGAATCAGTACATAGAAGATTCCCAAAATACTTTAATAGTAACAGTGTTTAATAGACACCTTAACCAAGTTAATGACATCATTTATTTCCTTATAGAAGAAAATGTTCTTAGTATAACTAATTATTATTATGAAATTGTGTTTTCCTAAATTGTCACTTTTTAATTAGTTGACTTTTATTTTATGATAACCTGCTATTTCATAGTTAATATGTTGTAGCTGATTCATTGAAACCACTGTATTTATAACACTGTGCTCATTTCGTATCCTAAATTCCCTAGTCTCCTTTTCTCACTGTGTGCAGTAAACAATGAATATTGTGTTAAAAAATATTTGCTTAGTATTCATTATGCTTTGAATGAAAATCAGTTAAACTCAATGATTTTGTTATGGGAATATATATATATTGGAACTATAGACTATGTCAAATAAGAGGAACTGAATGTAGATAGGAAGAAGTCAAAAGAAACTATGAATTGGATTTATTCTTTTAAAAAATTATGTGTTTTACTTATGAATGAGATGAAGAGTTTCATGAGACAGAGAGGAAAAGAATGAGAGACAAGCATACATGTGGCCCCAGATATGAACCAGGGACTTCAAATATGCAAATTGGATTGTCTAACAGTTATTTCCCTAGCTATGAAGTTTACTCTTTCTTTTTGCTAGAGAAATTAAGTCTATGTATATTTTTTCACATGTCTATGATTTTATATATAAAATGTGCAAATGATGAATTTTCAGATGAAAGAAAATGTGTATAATATATACATAGTAAATACCCATATATGTATATATTTATGCACATATATACTAGATAGTTCAAAGTAAAAGTTTAATTCTAAGAAAGTGCAATAGGGTTTATGTTTTTTTACATACTGTGCCTTGAAATAGAGTGCCATACAAACCTTATAATAACACAACCATTAACTGCTAACAGTCTTTACATTATTTTTCATTTATCCCTCAAATGCTTTAATTAGTAATTTTATGTCATAAATTTTCTAACCAAAACACACAAAATTTAGTACTTTATCTTTTGTTCAATTTTCTCCAAATAGATTCCCTATAAATATTATACACTCCATACTGAATGATAGAATTTCTTGTGCAAAGCTTACCCCCAAGTCAAAATAGCACAAGTACCTCTCATAACCTTGTTCTCAAATCCAAGACACGAGTATAGAAATGTACATTGAAAGACCTCTATATTATAATTTGAAAGCATGCATAAATTTTATTATTTTAATGATTTGTTCATCATGTTCTTTCAACATGGTTTTTGTTTAGTTCAAGTCCCCACCCAAAGCAAAACCCCTTTTCAGAAACTTTCATATATATTTAATGCACATAACTATATTATATGTAGTATATTATATATGCATCTATGTACACATTTACTTATATTCGTGCTATATCTCTTGATGACCTAAATATTTCCTGTATCATTCATTATTTGTTGTATGACTTGCTTTATATGTTCCCTCAGTGTCCTACATGGCTACTTTCACAGGGGCACATATAAATGGGTTCATACCTCTTAAACATGTACCTTCTAACACAATCAATATAAACTTAGATAGGAATTTTCACCAATATTTTATATTGCTGAGGTCTTCATCATTTTAAGGTCAAATAAAATATTTTGACAATTATTTGTGTCAAGCCAGTAATTTCACACTTTGAGATTAAGAAGTGAAAGGTGAAAAATAAAATTAAAAAAGAGAAAACAAAAGAGTTTTTGAAAAGAGATTCACCATGTTAAAGACAGCAGGGAGATTGAGGAAGATAGGCTCTAAAGTGAAAAAGAAGACTTGTATCATGGTGATCAGTGCTCACTCAGCTGTAAGAGGATAATGTCAGTATAAGAAAAATTTATGGGGATTCGGGCAGTAGCGCAGCGAGTTAAGCACATGTGGCACAAAGCACAAGGACTGGAGTAAGGATCCTGGTTCTAACCCTGGCTGCCAACCTGCAGGGGAGTCTATCACAAGTGGTGAAGCAGGTCTGCAGGTGTCTTTCTCTTCCCTCTCTGTCTTCACCTCCTCTCTCCACTTCTGCTCTGTCTTATCCAACAACAATGACATCAATAATAACTACAACAATAAAACAAAAAGGGCAAAAAAAATGAAATAAATAAATATAAATTATTTAAAGAAAATCTATGGTAGTAGGACACTATGGAGTGAGTAAAGTAAGTAAGAACAGAGTTTCCGGAAGATGGCAGACTGAGAAGCTGCTAGTGGCTTGAGCTCCAACCACATCTACTGGAAACGGTAGGATTTTCTGCCTTTAGTAGGCCAGTCAATAAGGGGTCCTAGCTGTGACACCAAGGAGGTGACTATAACTTAATTTGGGTTAAAAAATAGAGTAAAAAGAAAGGGAAAATTTTTTTCTTTTAAATTATTATTCCCGAAGTGCACCCCCTCTCCCCTCCCCCCCATGACCAGTCCCTGGGGGGCAGATAGCTGCTCCTATCAGGCACTCCTGCTGAGCTTTCTTTACCAAGATTCCTGTCCCACCAGGGGGTTTCATTCAAGTCTATTCCCTTCTGAAACCTTTGGACTTTTTTCTTTCTAAGTAGCCAATCAGCTGCCTCTGCTCAGAGGGCCTGAGGCAATCTGAAGCCATCCAAGCTTCAGGACAGGCTTTTCATTCTGTTCTATTTTATTATCAATACAAGATAAACACATACCCCTTTCCCCCTCTCCTTCAGGCTGACCAGAATGAACTCTTAGTGTATTTTCCATTGCTAGGGTACCGGGTGTCATATTCACTGCTAAAATATTTCGTCTCACTTTTCCTACCAACCCTAACCATCCTCTTCCTCCCCCCCCACATAGCTAATTAAATAATAAAACATAAATAACTCCTTTCACTGCTCTTTTCTTACTCTTCTTTTCTTTTTTTTTCTCTCTTTTTTCTTCTTTTTCTCATTCTTGTCATCCTTTCTTCCTTCCATCTTCAGCTTTCTGAATTCACTGATACACATTTGGGAATTATTTTGGGGAAGAAACCTGACTCAGGGTGTACTCTCTCTGAGTGTATCTCTGCTCAACTTCCCTTTCTCCTTTAGCTACCCCTAGAATATACAGTGGATAGTAGATTTGCATAACTGTCTATTCCTGCTATTCTTGTCTAGTCCTGAGGTTTTTTTTCTTTCTCTCTTAACAATCAGCTGCCTATGCTCAGGAGGCTTGAGGAAATCTGGGACAGGGTTTTTTCCCTGCTCTATCTTATTATTAATATTATATAAAGCCATATATCTCCCCCCTTCAGGTTGACCAGAATTAACTCTTAGGGTATCTTTCATTGCTAGGGTAGGGGGCATCTTATCTATTGTGAGTGGAACTTGTCTCTTTACTCCTACCTCCTCTACAGACTCTCCCCTTTTTCCTCCTCCTAGCTTATTAAAAAAATAATAATAATAAGATAAAAATAAAGTAATCAATTAAAAAAACTTTCCTTTCACTGCTCTTTAATTACAGCTCTTTTTCTTATCTTTTTTCTTTTCTCTCTCTTGTTTCTCTTTTTTTTATCTTGTCATACATTTCTTCCTTCCTTCGTTGTCTTTCTGAATTTGTGAATTATTTTGAGGAAGAAATCTGACTCAGATTTCCTCCACAAAGAAATATGAAAGTCCCCAAAGAAAGTGGACTCTCTATGTGTGTACCTCTGCTCTACTTCCCTTTTCCCTCTTGCTACCCCTAGAATATACAGTGGATAGTAGATTTGCATAATAGTCAATTCTTGCTATCCCTTCTTTCCTTTCTCTTTCTTCTTCACTTGGACTTGGTTGGTATTTTTTCATGGACTGGAGACATTGATTGGAAAACTGGTAGTGATTAAACTGCTAAATCCTTGCTTCAGTTGCTATTGTAATTACTGAGGTTGGAGATTGCATTTGTCATAAAGGTATTTAGTACAGTTTGGCTTGTACTCAAGACACAACAACTGAGGAACAACAGAACATAAAAATAAGAAACACATAAAGCAAAAAAATGGGTAGATCAAAACCAAATAAAACTGCTACTCCAATGAATGAAGACAAGAGCCCAGAAGAAACTACAAATCAGTCAGAAAAACCATACATAAGAAAAGTATGCAAGCAATAATAAACTTATTAATCACAGAAATGAAAACAACATTGGAGTAAAGGAATGGCAGTATTAGGGAAACAACAGTTGACACTCCCGAGGAAAATACTTATTATCTTGAGGCAATTAGAGAACTGAAAGCTGAAATGCTGAACTAAGGAAAGAAGCTGAGGGAAGGGAAAGCAGACTGACAGAAGCAGAAAACAGAATTAGTCAGAGGATGAGTTAGAGAAAACTAAGAAAGAGGTTAAAGAGCTCAAAAAGAGATTGAGAGACACTGAAAGCAACAACAGAGACATATGGGATGATCTCAAAAGAAGTAACATTCGTATAATTGGTCTGCCAGAGGAAGAAAGAGAGGAATGGGAAGGAAACATTCTAGAGGAAATAATAGAAGAAAAGTTCCCAGACCTGAAACACAGAAAGGACATCAAGATTCAAGAGGCCCAGAGAGTACCAAACAGAATCAACCCAGACCTGAAGACACCAAGACACATCATAATTACAATGAGAAGAAGTAAATATAAAGAAAGTGTCCTAAAGGCTGCAAGAGAGAAACAAAAAGTCACATACAGGGGAAAACTCATAAGATTATCTACAGACTTCTCCACTCAAACTCTAATGGCCAGAAGAGAATGGCAAGCCCTGAATGAAAAAGGGTTTCAACCAATGAATGAAAAAGGGTTTCAAGCAAGGATAATATATACTGCTAGACTCTCATTCAAACTAGATGTAGGCATCAAAACCTTCTTAGACAAACAACAGTTAAAGGAGGCAACCATCACCAAATAGGCCCTGAAAGAAGTTCTAAAAAACCTCTTATAAACAAGAACATCACTATAATACTTGCAATATATCAGAGCAAACAAAAAAATTTTTTTTGAACAATGGCACTACAATACATTAAATCCATAAATCAATAAATGTCAATGGCTTAAACTCACCCATCAAAAGGTACAGAGTGGGGGGATGGATCAGAAAACATAACCCAACCATATGCTGCTTGCAAGAATCCCATCTGTCACAACAAGATAAACACAGACTTAAAGTGAAAGGATGGAAAACTATCATACAGGCTAAGGGACCACAAATAAAGGCAGGAACAGCCATTCTTATCTCAGACACAATAGATTTTAAGTTAAGTAAAGTAATAAAAGATAGGCAAGGACATTACATAATGATTAGAGGATCAATCAGCCAAGAAGACTTAACAATTATTAACATCTATGCATCCAATGAGGGACCATCTAAATACATCAAGCATCTACTGAAAGAACTTCAAAAATATATCAGTAGTAATACAATAATAGTGGGAACTTTAATACCCTACTCTCACACTTAGATCAACAAAGCAGAGAATTAACAAAGATACAAGAGAATTAAATGAACAGATTGACAGACTAGACCTCTTGGACATTTTCAGAGTCCTTCACACCCCCAAAACTGGAATACACCTTCTTTTCAAATCCACATAACTCATACTCAAGGATAGACCACATGTTAGGCCACAAAGACAGAATCAATAAATTCAAGAGCATCGAAATCACCCCAAGTATCTTCTCAGACCACAGCGGAGTAAAACTAACATTTAACAACAAACAGAAAATTATTAAAAGTCACAGAATTTGGAAACTAAACAACATACTGCTTAGTAACCACTGGGTCAGGGAGTCACTCAAGCAGGAAATTCAAATGTTCCTGGAAACAAATGAAAATGAAGACACAACCTATCAAAATGTTTGGGACAGAGCTAAAGCAGTACTGAGAGGGAAACTTATAGCCATAAAATCACATATTAAACACCAAGAAGAAGCTCTAATGAACGACCTTACTGAACACCTCAAGGACTTAGAAGAAGAGGAACAAAGGAACCCTAAAGCAACCAGAAGAACAGAAATCACTAAAAATAGAACAGAAATAAACAACATCGAAAATAAGACAACCATACAAAAGATCAATGAAGCCAAATGTTGGTTCTTTGAAAGATTAAACAAAATTGACAAACCCCTAGCCAGACTCACCAAACGAAAAAGTGAGAAGACTCAAATTAATAGAATTGTAAATGATGGAGGAGATATCACAACTGACACCACAGAAATCCAGAGAATCATGCAAAACTTCTATGAAGAACTATACGCCACCAAGCTAGAGTATCTGGAAGAAATGCAACAATTCCTAGAAACATATGCCTTTCGAAAACTGAACCAAGAATAACTATGAAATCTAACTACACCAATCACAGACAAAGAAATAGGAACTGTTATTAAGAATCTCCCAAACAACAAATTCCTGGACCAGATGGCTTCACAAACAAATTCTACAAAACTTTCAGGAAACAGTTAGTACCCATACTTTTAAGCTTTTCCATAAGAGTGAAGAAACAGGAATACTCCCTTCCACCTTCTATGAACATCATAGAAGGTGGAACATCACCCTGATACCAAATGCTGATAGGGACACAACAAAAAAGGAAAACTACAGACCAATATCTCTGATGAACATAGATGCCAAAATATTAAACAAGATCTTGGCCAACCAGATACAGCAGCATATCAAGAAGATTGTTCATCACGACCAAGTAGGATGCGCCCAGGAATGCAAGGCTGGTTCAACATCCATAAGTCAATTAAGGTCATTCACCACATCCAGAAAAGCAAAGCCAAAAACCACACGATTATCATAATAGATGCAGAGAAAGCCTTTGACAAAATCCAACACCCATTCATGCTCAAAACTCTACAAAAAATGGGAATAGATGGGAAATTACTCAAGATAGTGCAATCTATATATAGCAAACCTACAGCCAACATCATACTCAATGGACAGAAGCTGAAAGCCTTCCCCCTCAGATCGGGGACTAGACACGGCTGTCCACTGTCACCATTACTCTTCAACATAGTATTGGAAATTCTTGCCATAGAAATCAGGCATAGAAAGAAATCAAAGGAATACAGATTGGAAGGGAAGAAGTCAAGCTCTCACTATTTGCACATGATATGATACTATACAAATAAAGACCTAAAAGATCCAGCAGAAAGCTACTGGAAGTTATTAGGCAAGTTGTCAGTCTACAAAGGCAATATAGCAAGGTATCAGGCTAGAAAATCAATGTACAAAAGTCAGTGGCATTTATTTATGCAAACACTAAATCTGAAGAGAAGACATCCAGAAATCACTCCCATTTACTGTTTCAGCAAAGTCAATAAAATACCTAGGAATAAAGTTGATCAAAGAAGTGAAAGACTTATATACTGAAAACTATGAGTCGCTACTCATATAGAAACTGATACCAAGAAATGGAAAGATATCCTATGCTCATGGATTGGAAGAATAAATATCATCAAAATGAATATTCTTCCCAGAGCCATATACAAATTTAATGCGATACCCATCAAAGTTCCAACAAGCTTCTTTAAAAGAAGAGAACAAACACTGCAATCATTTATCTAAACCTGAAAACACCTAGAATTGCCAAATCCATCGTGAGGAAAAGAAACGTAAATGGAGGCATCACACTCCCAGACCTTAAACTATATTATAAAGCCACGTCATCAAAACAGCATGGTGCTAGAATAAAAATATGCACACAGACCAGTGGAACAGAACTGAAAGCCCAGAAATAAATCTCCACACCTATGGGTATCTAATCTTTGATAAGGGGGCCCAAAGCATTAAATGGAAGAAGGAGGCTCTCTTCAATAAATGGTGCTGGGAAAACTGGGTTGTAACATGCAGAAGAATGAAATTGAACCACTTTATCTCATCAGAAACAAAAATAAACTCCAAATGGATCAAAGACCTGGATGTTAGACCAGTAGCAATCAAATACTTAGAGAAAAACATTGGTAAAACACTTTCCCACCTATACCTCAAGGACATCTTTGATGAATCAAACCCAATTGCAAGGAAGACTAAAGCAGAAACAAACCAATGGGACTACATCAAATTGAAAAGCTTCTGCACATCCAAAGAAACTATTAAACAAACAGAGAGACCCCTCACAGAATGGGAGAAGATCTTCACATGCCTTATATCAGACAAGAAACTAATCACCAAAATATACAAAGAGCTCAGCAAACTTAGCACCAAAAAAGCAAATGACCCCATCCAAAAATGGGCAGAGGATATGAACAAAACATTCACCTCAGAGGAGATCCAAAAGCCTAACAAACATATGAAAAACTGCTTTAGGTCACTGATTGTCAGAGAAATGCAAATTAAGACAACATTGAGATACCACCTCACTCCTGTAAGGATGGCATACATCAAAAAGGACAGCAGCAACAAATGCTAGAGAGGCTGTGGGGACAGAGGAACCCTTTTGCATTGCTGGTGGGAATGTGTCCAGCCTCTGGAGAGCAGTCTGGAAAACTCTCAGAAGGACCTTCCATATGATCCAGTAATTCCTCTCCTGGGGATATACCCCAAGGACTCCATAACACCCAACCAAAAAGAGGTGTGTATGCCTATGTTCATAGCAGCACAATTCCCAATAGCTAAAACCTGGAAGCAACCCAGGTGCCCAACAACAGATGAGTGGCTGAGAAAATTGTGGTATATATACACAATGGAATACTATGCAGCTGTCAAGAACAATGAACCCACCTTCTCTGACCCATCTTGGACAGAGCTAGAAGGAATTATGTTAAGTGAGCTAAGTCAGAAAGATCAAGATGAGTATGGGATGATGCCACTCATCAACAGAAGTTGAGTAAGAAGATCTGAAAGGGAAACGAAAAGCACGATCTGACTAAATTGTAAGTAGGGAAGCAACGTAAAAACCCTGTGGTGAGGGGTAGACATGCAGCATCCTGGGCCAGTGGGGGGTTGGAGTAGTTGGGAGGGATTGGTCACAGTCTTTTGGTGGTGGGAATGGTGTTTATGTACACTCCTAGTAAATTATAGTCATATATCACTAGATAATTAATATGAGAGGGGGAAAATTAATTGTATGTCTTGAAGTTTTTAAAACACAGACTGAGTCTTTTCAATATATAGGATGTGTATTGGATGTGCATACTCTCTCAAAAGCCTAGACCAAGTAGATCAGAAGCAACCAATAGCACAGCTATATACAAGATACTGGGTACTATACAGCAAACCCTAACAAAAGGACTTTTCAATATTAACCCAATTACCAAATAATATGATGATAACATTAACTATCCATTGTCTTTTTGAACCCTAAGACAGCAGGAATCTCACATCTCCACTATAGAGCCTCTACTTCCCCAAGTTTGGGACCCTTGGATAGGGCCCACTTTTGGTATGCCCCTCCCACTCCATATAAAATAATATTGCAACTGCCTATCACAACCTAATCAACACAGTGATCGCCATCTCAACATGCTTCAGCTCAGACTGTGTCCAGAGACTTCACATGTGGAATGACAACCCTTCAGCTTCATTACTCGGGTGAGACCTTTCCTTACATAGTATTCTCTAATTACATCCCAGGTGGTTCACTTTCTAACAAAGACCCCAAACCTAGATATACACCAGTTTCTGTGAGAGAGATCATATGTTCACCATAAACTAGTGCAAAATATATACCTGAAAGCAGAAGTACACTAGAGTTTGCAGAGAGTAACCCCCTAACACTTCCTCTCCACTATTCCAAGCTTTGGGTCCATGATTGCTCAACAATTTGTTTGGCTTTGTATGTTAACTCTCTATTCAGTCACCAGGTTCCAGATGTCATCAGGATGCCAGCTAGGCTTTCCTGGACTGAAGACCCCACCAATATGTCCTGGAGCTCCACTTCCCCAGAGACCCACCCTACTAGGGAAAGAGAGAGGCAGACTGGGAGTATGGACTGACCAGTCAACATCCATGTTTAGCGGGGAAGCAATTACCGAAGCCAGACCTTCCTCTTTCTGCAACCCACAACGACCCTTGGTCCATGCTCCCAGAGGGATAGAGAATGGGAAAGCTATCAGGGGAGGGGGTGGAATATGGAGATTGGGTGGTGGGAATTGTGTGGAGTTTTACCCCTCCTACCCTATGGTTTTGTTAGTTTATCCTTTCTTAAATAAAAAATAAATAAATAAAATAAGTAAGAACAATGCCTTCTACGGTTTCAAATCAAAGAATAGTGTAGAAAGCAATTCTGGAAAAGAAAGTGCCCTTGCAGGTTGTTGTTGTTGTTGTTTTGTTTTTAAGGTAAAGAAGACAAGAATTAAGCTTATAGACAAAGAAGAGGAACTAGGGATTATTTTGCTTTCATTATAGTTATAGTTATTTGTATTTTGATATTATTTGTACACTGTTATAAGAACTTTGAACCTTGAGAGCTTGTTTGAAGTTTCTAGCAGGGGAGCCCAGCTACTTGCATACTCTCCACTGAAGATGTCCTTCTTAGACTGAGAGCAGCTTCTGGAGGGATGTACACGTAGCCAGATCAGCTGAATCAAACTTGGCTTTCAATGATGTGATAGATGTCTCAGCCAGATCACCCTCACATCCTGTTACAAGAATTTGAGAATGAGACTTATTCCCATTTGACTTCTTAGCTCTGTGTCATTCACATAGTAGGCACAACACAAAATTTACTGGATTACATTGTGTCATATCTCTCAGTGGATATGTTTCTTCAAAGACTGCAATGGATTACATAATCAGATGAACAACTTTATTTCATTTTCTTGTCTTTTTCTACCTTCATCTATAAAAATCAAGTAATAAGGAAAATGTATTTAAAAATCAGCCTTTTGGAGAAGCTTGGATATTCATTAGCAACTGAAGGAAGTTTAAAGGAGGAAAGATCATCAAGGGAATGACTTCTTTTTCTAGCGTTTGCCCTTCTTCCGTAGCCAGTCAACAGCGTCAGGTTGAGCCTGATGTAAAGTTTCGAGACCTCCTTTGAATCTGGAGAGGTGGTAGTCGTTGACTATGTGGGTCATAGTCTGTCTGTAGCCGCAGGGGCAGTTCGGGTCATCTCTGGCTCCCCAGCGATGAACATAGCGGCGCACCGTCCATGGCCTGTTCTTATCTCCAAACTCAGTGGCCAGTCACCTAACTCAAGTTGGACGTGCTAAGATCGACCCAGTCTGGAAAAGAGAAATTTCCCATGAGTGGTCATCCCACTTCCGCTTATCTTGTCCATCTCCTAAACTCTCTCCCTTTACACTGTCTGAACTGGAAGACACTTTGAAGAGGGTTAAACCGGGAACGGCTGCTGGCTATGATAACATCACCGCAGAACTCATTCTTAACTTGGGCCCCGCAGCAAAGAAGTGGCTCACTCCATTCCTGTCCCACATCTTGGAATCTGAATCTATGCCCAAAATTTGGCGTCGTGCGAAGATTATAGCGGTTTTGAAACCAAAGAAAGACCCAACACTGGTCGCCAGCTATAGACCAATTTCTCTCCTCTCCGTGTGTTACAAACTCCTTGAGAGGCTGCTTCTGTCACCTATTTCTCCTCTTACAGAGAAATTCCTATCACCTGCCCAAGCTGGCTTCCGCCCAGGAAGATCTACCTGCAAACAAGCCCTGGCCCTCTCAACTTAACATTGAAAATGGATTCCAGAAGAATTTAAAGATGGGTGCTGTCTTTGTTGATCTCACAGCAGCCTATGACACGGTCTGGCTCCGTGGTCTCCTAGTCAAGATCTCAAGATGCCTGCCTCCATGGGTGGCCAACACTATATCATTTCTTCTCCAAAACAGAAGATTCCGGGTGCATCTGGGTGACAAGTCTAGCAGATGGAGACTTGTCTCAAGTGGCCTCCCCCAGGGCTCTGTTCTGGCTCCTACGCTATTTAATATTTACATCAATGACCTCCCAGAAACTTCTTCAAGGAAGTTCATCTACGCCGATGACATCTGCTGTGCAACTCAGGCATCCAAGTTCGACATCCTCGAGGAAACACTCACAAAAGACATGTCTCTGATATCTGATTACTATATAAAATGGCGATTAATCCCTAGCACTGCAAAAACGGTATCATCTGTTTTCCATCTACACCATGCCTCGGCCTCGCGTGAGCTTAATGTGCAGCTTGGCGATACGAGAATCCAGCATGAAGCCCAGCCAGTCTATCTTGGCGATACTCTCGATCGCACTCTGTCATTTCACGAACATCTCATAAAAACTGCAGCAAAGGTGGGCGTGAGGAATAACATCATTGCAAGACTGGCCAGCTCCTCATGGGGCGCGAGCGCTTCCACACTACGATCATCATCTCTGGCATTATGCTATTCCACTCCAGAATACTGTGCCCCAGTATGGTTCTGTAGCCCCCATGTCCACTTGGTCGATTCCAAATTATATTCCTCCATGAGGATAATTTCTGGAACCATCCATTCCACCCTGGTTCCATGGCTGCCAGTTCTTAGCAACATCGCCCTGCCAGATATTCGTCGGCATGCGGCATCATCTAAGTTCATTTCCCACGTCTACGCTCGACCGGACCTGCCAATATACGCGGATATCTTCGCCCACCCTGTCCAACACTTGACGTCTTGTCACCCAATCTTCTCCCCTACACCTACACTGAACTTCTCTGTTCCAGACTCTTGGAAACAGAGTTGGCTTGGCAGTCAGCTGAGGTAAAGAACAAACACCTCATCACAGACTCCTGCAAGCGTCAACCTGGCTTTGACCTAGCACGTTATGATTGGTCCCTCCTCAATCGCTATCAAACAGGCCATGGCCGGTGCGCCTCTATGTTCCATTGCTGGGGAGCCAGAGACAACCCGAACTGCCCCTGCAGCTACAGACAGACCCACATAGTCAACGACTGCCACCTCTCCAGATTCAAAGGAGGTCTCGAAACTTTACATCAGGCTCAACCTGACGCTGTTGTCTGGCTACGGAAGAAAGACAAACGCTAGAAGTAGAAGAAGCTTCATCATTCAGGTGAGACCTTTCCTTTCATAGTATTCTCTTATTCCATTCCAGGTGGTTCACTTCCTAACAAAGTCCCAAATCCTAGATATATACCAGGTTCTGTGAGAGAGAGCATATGTTCACTTGTATCCATAAACTAGGGCAAAATATATACCTGAAAGCAGAAGTATACAAGAGTCTGCAGTGAGTACCCCCCAACACTTCACCTGCTCTATTTCAATCTTTAGGTCCATAATTGTTCAACAATTTGGCTTTGTATGTTAACTCTCTTTTCAGCCACCAGGTTCTGGAGGCCAGCACGATGCCGACCAGACTTCCCTGGACTGACGACCCCACCAATGTGTCCTGGAGCTCTGCTTCCCCAGAGACCCACCTTACTAGGGAAAGAGAGAGGCAAACTGGGAGTATGGATCGACCAGTCAACTCCATTGTTCAGTGGGGAAGCAATTACAGAAGCTAGACCTTCCACTTTCTGCAACCCACAATGACCATGGGTCCATACTCCCAGAGGGATAGAGAATGAGAAAGCTATCAGGGGAGGGGATGGGATATGGAGATCAGGTGTGGGAGTTGTGTGGAGTTATACCCCTCCTATCCTATGGTTTTGTTAATGTCTCCTTTCTTAAATAAATAATTAAAAAAATAAAATTAAAATAAACATCTTTAGTCATTCGGGTGGTAGCTCAGCGGGTTAAGAGCACATGGTGCAAAGCACAAGGACAGGCCTAAGGATCCTGGTTGGAGCTAATGGCTCCCCACCTGAAGTGGGTTGCTTCACAAGTGGTGAAGCAGATCTTCAGGTCTCTATATTTTTCTCCCCCTCTCTGTTTCCCCTCCTCTCTTGATTTCTCCCTGTCTTATCCAACATCAATGGCAACAAAAGTGAGAAAAAATGTGGCCTCTATGAGCAGTGGATTTGTAGTGCAGGCACCAAGCCCTAGCGATAACCCTGCAGGCAATAAGTAAATAAATAAATATATTTGGTGCACACAATTTGGTGAGTAGAAATATGTGCATGCTTAATAAGCCATAATCAAAATGATAGCTACAACTTTTTTAAAAGAATATTTATTTCTTATTCCCTTTTGTTTCCCTAGTTGTTTTATTGTTGTAGTTATTAGAGAGAAATGGAGAGAGGAGGGGAAGACAGATAGAAGGATAGACACCTGCAGACCTGCTTCACCACCTGTGAAGCAACTCCACTGCAGGTGGGGAGCCAGGGGCTCAAACTGGGATCCTTATGCAGGTCCTTGTGCTTTGTGCCACGTGCACTTAACCTGATGCACTGCTGCCGTTCAACTCTCCAGTAGCTACAACTTTTATCTCTAAAACTTTCCCTGTGCTGCTTTGGTTTTTGTTTTATTGTGTGTGTACTTTTGTCGTATGACATCTTGAACTGTTTATAAGATGAAGAAGTTAAACATAAAAATCCTTCTAGGCTTATTGAAGTACTTATCAATCAAGCCTTTCTTTTTTCTCATTCACTTTTGAATAGACTTCCTCCCTTCCCTTGAATATGCTTTGCCCTCTGCTAAAATAAAAGTACAACGTTATGAATTAGAAATCTAAGCAGTGAAATACAAGTGTAGAAACTTACTTTAAAGCCAATATACTGAGTAATCTCATTAGTAAAATTCATGTGTAGAGTTGAAAGTTACCTTGAGCTGTGACTCAAAGGTTATGGATTGTGTTACTATGTGTAATAGACACTGGTGCCATCTATCACTTCAGTGTCAGCATTCACACTTATCACAGAGAGACTGTGATGCTATATAAGAAGACCCTATTGTTACTGGTCATCTATATCAGGAACAACAAAAAGGACCCCTTTGTAGGCCCCCCATAGGACCTTGTTGTCAACTTGGATCAACAATGGCAGAGAATGTTCCATCCTCCAAAGGGAGTATGGACAACATACTCTGTGCTACACCTGAGGAAGATGGGTCCTGATATTGGGGCAGCTTGGAATGTTCCTACTCATGACCACAGAATGTGAGCTCAGAGCTAGAGGGATGCAGAGGTCACATAGGCTCCTAAACTGAATATGGGCCCCAGACTAAATCAAATCAATGGGGTTTACAGTCAGCAATATTTATACCCCTTCCCCATTTTAGGGAGCTACTCTCTTCCCTAATCCAGCTTTCTGTCTCTTTTACAGCCATGGAATCACCTCCCCAGACAATAAATTGGACCCACCTGCATATCAGATTTCAGGCTCAGAGAAAATAAAACAAAAAGCTAGTATAGCTATAGGCACTTTGGAATATAACTAAAATATGCCTACTAGCTATCTACAAAATGGAGGACTCTCCAACACTTCATCTGCTCTGTTCCAGCCTTTAGGTCCATGATTGTTCAACAATTTGTTTGGCTTTGTATGTTAACTCTCTTTTCAGCCACCAGGTTCCGGATGCTAGCAGGATGCTGACTTCCCTTGACAGACAACCCTACCAATATGTTCTGGAGCTCCACTTCCACAGAGCCCCACCCTACCAGGGAAAGAGAGAGGCAGGCTGGGAGTATGGATTGACCTGTCAATGCCCATGTTCAGTAGGGAAGCAATTACGGAAGCCAGACCTTCCTCCTTCTGCATTCCACAATGACCTTGGGTCCATACTACCAGAGGGTTAAAGAATTGGAAAGCTATCAAGGGAGGGAATGGGATATGCAATTCTGGTGTTGAGAATTGTGTGGAGTTGTACCCCCTTATCCTATGGTTTTGTTAATGTCTTCTTTTTTAAATAAATAAAAAAGAGAAAAATACAGACATGTGTCCTAAGGAATAAAGTACAGACAAAATAAAAAAAAGAAGAACCTAAACTCTTTGTTTTAAAAATGGCATTTAGACTTTTTATGTTAATAAATAAGTTAGCATTCCTCCAGTACAGTTTTGAAAAACATGACTAGTATGCTGCTGGATTATCAACAAGATAGAAGGCAGATGCAAAAGTGTCTATGAAGTGAATCAATAATACCACATTCAGAAAGTACTTTAGTTTTCTTTCTTTTTGTTTTAAATATTTATTTAGTTATTTATTCCCTTTTGTTGCCCTTGTTGTTTCACTGTTGTAGTTATTATTGTTGTCATCTTTGTTGGATAGGACAGAGAAATGGAGAGAGGAGGGGAAGACAGAGAAAAAAAGGGAAAGACACCTGCAGACTTGCTTCACTGCATGAAAATGTTGACCCCAGAAATAAGACCACACATATACAATAATCCAATATATAACAAAGTGGCCAAAACTACTCAATAGGGAAAAAAGGTTCTCTTCAACAAATTGTAGTGAGAAAATTGGACAGTCACACGTAGAAAAGTGAAATTAGACCACCACACAACACCATACACCAAGGTCAACTCAAAATGGATTAAATATCTGGATATTAAATCAGAAACTAAAGTTTATAGAATAAAATGTTGTTGAAACTTTGCAAGATCTTCACATCAAAGATATATTTAAACTTAAACCCCTGGGAATGGGAAATGAAAACAAAACTAAGTAAAAGGGATTACATGAAACTAAAGAGTTTCTACACATCAAAAGCAAACTGCATAAGGATAAACAGGCAACCTTGTAAATGGGAAAAGATAATTATAGATGAAACAACTAATAAATGAATAATGTTAAACATTTATGCAGAACTTGTATAGATCTACAAAAGAAGTGAACATAAGCCAATTAAAAATTAGCCAAAGAACTAAACAGTTATAAAATTGTGGTAGCAAAAGTTGATGCTGAAATATGTATCTTAACTTCATTTTTTAAAAAAAAAAATCTCTCCAATGATTTTGTGCTTGTTGTTTTCTTGAAAACTTTGCCATATCTATTTTAGATAGTAATTTAACAGAACTTATTAAATTCTCAACATTTGTCACAAGCAGGGTTAGACCTAGAGGCTAAAAAGAATATTTATAAATTGTTTTTGCTACCTAGGAAATTGATAGAATAAAAAGAATTGATGTGCTAGAACTAAATTAATATTCATAAATCAATAATTTTGTTCCACTTATATTTAACTATAAACTCTATAAGATTTTTAAAATTTGTTTTGGTAATAGACATTGAGATATATAGCTATCATTATGGTAAGGTTTGAATTAAAACAATTTTTGGAATGAGTTTATGTATCACTTAGGAAAAACAGATTATAATACAAAAAATATCTTTGTGACTGAATTTGAAGTTAATTGTTAGTGTTATGAAAAAATGTGTAACCATTGATAAAATGAGTTGTTTCTTCATACCAAATATAAATAAATTTTTAAAATACATAAAAAAGAATATACAAGCACACATGGTATGAAGTGCAAGGACCGGCATAGGGATCCTGGCTTGAGCCCCCAGGTCCCCACTTGCAGGAGAGGTCGCTTCACAAGCAGTGAAGCAGATCTGCAGCTGTCTTTTTCTCCCTCTTTCTGTCTTCCCCTCCTCTTTCCATTTTCTCTGTCCTATCCAATAACGCTGACATGAACAACAACAACAATAACAACGATGATGATAAACAACAAGGGCAACAAAAGGGGAATTTTTTTTTTAATTTTTATTTAAGAAAGGATTAATGAACAAAACCATAAGGTAGGAGGGGTACAACTCCACACAATTCCCAACACCCAATCTCCATAACCCATCCCCTCCCCTGATAGCTTTCCCATTTTCTATCCCTCTGGGAGCATGGACCCAGGGTCATTGAGGGTTGCAGAAGGTAGAAGGTCTGGCTTCTGTATCTGCTTCCCCGTTGAACATGGGCGTTGACTGGTCGGTCCATACTCCCAGTCTGCCTCTCTCTTTCCCTAGTAAGGTGTGTCTCTGGGGAAGCTGAGCTCCAGGACACATTGGTGGGGTCTTCAATCCAGGGAAGCCTGGCCAGCATCCTGGTGGCATCTGGAACCTGGTGATTGAAAAGAGAGTTAACATATGAAGCCAAACAAATTGTTGAGCAATCATCTATCAAAAGCTTGGAATAGTGGAGAGGAAGTGTTAGGGAGGTACTCACTGCAAACTCTAGTGTACTTCTGCTTTCAGGTATATATTTTGCAGTAGTTTATGGATACGTGTGAACATAAGCTCTCTCTCACAGAAACTGGTGTATATCTAGGTTATGGGACTTTGTTAGAAAGTGAACCACCTGAGATGAAATTAGAGTGTACTATAAAAGGAAAGGTCTCACCCGAGTAATGAAGCTGAAGGGTTGTCATTCCACATGTGAAGTCTCTGGACACAGTCTAATGTGAAGCATGTTGAGGTGGCAATCATTGAGTTGGTTAGGTTGTGATCGGCGGATTCAATATTATTTGGTATGGATTGGGAGACGCATATGGGAAAGTGGGCCCTATCCAAGGGTTCCAGGACTGGGGGAAGTAGGGGCTCTATAGTGGAGATGTGAGGTTCCTGCTGTCTTAGGGTTCAAAAAGACAATCGATAGTTAATGTTATCATCACATTATTTGGTAATTGGGTTAACTTTGAAAAGTCTTTTTGTTAGGGTTTGCTGTACAGTATCCAGGATCTTGTATATAGCTATGCTATTGGATGCTTCTAATCTATTTGGTCTAGGCTTTTGAGAGAGTCCGCATATCAAATACACAGCCTATATATTAAAAAGATTCAGCTTGTGTTTTGAGAAACTTTGAGACATACAACTGATTTTCCCCCTCTCATATAAATTAACTACTGATTTATATGTCTACATTTTGCTAGGAGTGTACATAAACACCATTCCCACCACCAAAAGACCGCGACCCATCCCTCCCACCCACTCCTACCCCCCACTGGCCCAGGAAGCTGCATGTCTACCCCTCACCACAAGGTTTTTACTTTGGTGCCCTACTTACAATTTGATCAGGTCCTGCTTTTAGTTTCCCTTTCAGATCTTCTTACTCAACTTCTGTTGATGAGTGGCATCATCCCATACTCATCTTTATCTTTCTTACTTAGTTCACTTAACATAATTCCTTGTAACTCTGTCCAAGATGTGTCAGAGAAGGTGGGTTCATTGTTCTTGATAGCTACATAGTATTCCATTGTCTATATATACCACAGCTTTGACAGCCACTCATCTGTTGTTGGGCACCTGGGTTGCTTCCAGGTTTTAGCTATTGGGAATTTTGCTGCTATGAACATAGGAGTACACACCTCTTTCTGGTTGGGTTTTATGGAGTCCTTCGGGTATAACCCCAGGAGAGGAATTACTGGAACATATGGAAGGTCCATGTCTAGCCTTCTGAGAGTTCTCCAGACTGCTCTCCACAGAGGCTGGACCAATTTACATTCCCACAAGCAATGCAAAATGGTTCCTCTGTCCCCACAGCCTCTCCAACATTTGTTGCTGCTGTCCTTTTTGATGTATGCCATCCTTACAGGAGTGAGGTGGTATCTCAATGTTGTCTTAATTTGCATTTCTCTGACAATCAGTGACCTAGAGCAGTTTTTCATATGTGTGTTAGGCTTTTGGATCTCCTCTGAGGTGAATGTTTTGTTCATATCCTCTGCCCATTTTTGGATGGGGTCATTTGCTTTTTTGGTGCTAAGTTTGCTGAGCTCTTTATATATTTTGGTGATTAGTTTCTTGTCTGATATAAGGCATGTGAAGATCTTCTCTCATTCTGTGAGGGGTCTCTCTGTTTGTTTAATAGTTTCTTTGGATGTGCAGAAGCTTTTCAATTTGATGTAGTCCCATTGGTTTGTTTCTGCTTTAGTCTTCCTTGCAATTGGGTTTGATTCATCAAAGATGTCCTTGAGGTGTAGGTGGGAAACTGTTTTACCAATGTTTTTCTCTAAGTATTTGATTGTTTCTGGTCTGATATCAAGGTCTTTGATCCATTTGGACATGATTTTTGTTTCTGGGAGATAAAGTGGTTCAATTTCATTCTTCTGCATGTTACAACCCAGTTTTCCCAGCACCATTTATTGAAGAGAGCCTCCTTTTTCCATTTAATGCTTTGGGCCCCCTTATCAAAGATTAGATACCCATAGGTGTTGGGATTTATTTCTGAGCTTTCAGTTCTGTTCCGCTGGTCTGTGTGTCTATTTTTATTCCAGTACCATGCTGTTTTGATGATGATGGCTTTATAATACAGTTTAAGGTCTGGGAGTGTGATGCCTCCATTTCTGTTTCTTTTCCTCAAGATGGTTTTGGCAATTCTAGGTGTTTTCCGGCTCCAGATAAATGATTGTAATGTTTGTTCTATTCTCTTAAAGAAGCTTGGTGGAACTTTGATGGGTATTGCATTAAATTTGTATATGGCTCTAGGGAGAATATTCATTTTGATGATATTTATTCTTCCAATCCATGAGCATGGGATATCTTTCCATTTCTTGGTATCAGTTTCTATTTCCTTGAGTAGCGACTCATACTTTTCAGTATACAAGTCTTTCACTTCTTTGGTCAACTTTATTCCTAGGTATTTGATTGATTTTGCTGCAACAGTAAATGAGAGTGATTTCTGGATGTCTTTTTCTTCAGATTTATTGTTTGCATAATGAAATGCCATTGATTTTTGTACATTGATTTTGTAGCCTGATACCTTGCTATATTGCCTAATAACTTCCAGTAGTTTTCTGCTGGATTCTTTAGTTTTTTTTATGTATACCATCATATAATCTGCAAAGAGTGAGAGCTTGACTTCTTCCCTTCCATTCTGTATTCCTTTGATTTCTTTCTCTTGCCTGATTGCTATGGCAAGAACTTCCAATACTATGTTGAAGAGTAACGGTGACACTGGACAGCCCTGTCTAGTCCCCGATCTGAGGGGGAATGCTTTCAGCTTCTGTCCATTGAGTATGATGTTGGCTGTAAGTTAGCTATATATAGACTCTACTATCTTGAGGAATTTCCCATCTATTCCCATTTTTTGTAGAGTTTTGAGCATGAATGGGTGTTGGATTTTGTCAAAGGCTTTCTCTGCATCTATTGAAATAATCATGTGGTTTTTGGCTTTGCTTTTATTGATGTGGTAAATGACATTGATTGACTTATTGATGTTGAACCAGCCTTGCATTCCTGGGATGAATCCCACTTGGTCATGATGAACAATTTTTTTGATATGTTGCTATATCCGGTTGGCCAAGATCTTGTTTAATATTTTGGCATCTATGTTCATTAAAGATATTGGTCTGTAGTTTTCCTTTTTTGTTGTGTCCCTACCAGCATTTGGTATCAGGGTGATGTTGGCTTTATAGAAGGTGGAATGGAATATTCTTGTTTCTTCAATCTTATGGTATGGCTTAAGAAGTATGGATATTAACTGTTTCCTGAAAGTTTTGTAGAATTCATTTGTGAAGCCATCTGGTCCAGGACTTTTGTTGTTGGGGAGATTCTTAATAATGGTTTCCATTTCTTTGTCTGTGATTGGTGCATTTAGATTTTGTAGTTCTTCTTGGTTCAGTTTTGGAAGTGCATAGGTTTCTAGGAATTGTTCCATTTCTTCCAGATTCTCTAGCTTGGTGCCATATAGTTCTTTATAGAAGTTTCGCAGGATTCTCTGGATTTCTGTGGAGTCAATTGTGATATGTCCTCCATCGTTTACAATTCTATTAATTTGAGTCTTCTCACTTTTTCGTTTGGTGAGTCTGGCTAGGGGGTTGTCAATTTTGTTCAATCTTTCAAAGAACCAACATTTGGCTTCATTGATCTTTTGTATGGTTCTTTTATTTTCGATGTTGTTTATTTCTGCTCTAATTTTAGTAATTTCTGTCCTTCTGGTTGCTTTAGGGTTCCTTTTTTCCTCTTCCTCTAAGTCCTTGTGGTGAGCAGTAAAGTCGTTTATTTGAGCTTTTTCTTGTTGTTTAATATTTGATTGTATGGCTATAAGTTTCCCTCTCAGTACTGCTTTATCTGTGTCCCAAATATTTTGATAGGTTGTGTCTTCATTTTCATTTGTTTCCAGGAGCATTTGAATTTCCTGCTTGAGTGACTCTCTGATCTAGTGGTTCCTAAGGTGTATGTTGTTTAGTTTCCAAATTCTGTGACTTTTAATAATTTTCTGTTTGTTGTTAAATGTTAGTTTTACTCTGCTGTGGTCTGAGAAGATACTTGGGATGATTTCAATGCTCTTGAATTTATTGATCCTGTCTTTGGGCCTAATATGTGGTCTATCCTTGAGTATGTGTTATGTGGATTTGAAAAGAAGGTGTATTCCAGTTTTTTTGGGTGAAGAACTCTGACAATGTCCAAGAGGTCTATTCTGTCAATCTCTTCATTTAATTATCTTGTATCTTTGTTGGTTCTCTGCTTTGTTTATTTGTCTAAATGTGAGAGTGGGGTATTAAAATCTCCCTCTATTATTGTATTACTATTGATGTATTTTGGAAGTTCTTTCAGTAGTTGCTTGATGTATTTAGATGGTCTCTCGTTGGGTGCATAGATGTTAATAATTGTTGTCTTCTTGGCTGATTGATCCTCTAATAATTATGTAATGTCCTTGCCTATATTTTATTTTATTTTTTGGTTTTTTTTTATTTAAATTATTTTTTATTGGGGAATTAATGTTTTACATTCAACAGTAAATACAATAGTTTGTTCATGCATAACATTCCCCAGTTTCCCATTTAACAATACACACTATTTCATTTATCATCCTTCATGGACCTGTATTCTCCCAACCCACCCACCCCAGAGTCTTTTACTTGGGTGCAATAGGCCAATTCCAGTTCAGGTTCTACTTTCTGATCTTGTTTTTCAACTTCTTCCTGAGAGTGAGATCATCCCATATTCATCCTTCTGTTTCTGACTTATTTCACTCAACATGATTTTTTCAAGGTCCATCCAAGATCAGCTGAAAACGGTGAAGTCACCATTTTTTACAGCTGAATCGTATTCCATTATGTATATATACCACAACTTGCTCAGCCACTCATCTGTTGTTGGACACCTGGGTTGCTTCCTGGTTTTGGCTATTACAAATTGTGCTGCCAAGAACATATGTGTACACATATCTTTTTGGATGGATGTGTTGTGTTCCTTAGGATATATCCCCAGGAGAGTTATTGCAGGGTCATAGGGTAGGTCCATTTCTAGCCTTCTGAGAGTTCTCATGACTGTTTTCCACAGAGGTTGGACCAATTTACATTCCCACCAGCACTACAGGAGGGTTCCTTTGACCCCACATCCTCTCCAGCATTTGCTGCGGTTACCTTTTGTGATGTATGACATTCTCACAGGAGTGAAGTGAAATCTCATTGTTGACTTTATATGCATTTCTCTGACAATCAGAGACTTGGAGCATTTTTTCATGTGTTTCTCAGCTTTTTGGATGTCTTCTGTGGTGAATATTCTGTCCACGTCCTCCCCCCATTTTTGTATGGGGTTATTTGTTGTCTTGTTGTTGAGTCTGGGAAGCTCTTTATATATGTTGGTTATTAAACTCTTATCTGATGTATGACATGTAAAGATCTTCTCCCATTCTGTGAGGGGTCTTTTGGTTTGGGTAGTGGTTTCTTTTGCTGTGAAGAAGCTTTTTATTTTGATGTAGTGCTTGGTACTGGAAGATGAATAGACACACTGACCAGTGGAATAGAATTGAGAGCCCAGAAATGAGGCCCCACACCTATGGACAGCTAATCTTTGTCAAAGGGGCCCAGACTATTACATGGGGAAAGCAGAGTCTCTTCAACAAATGGTGTTGTAAACAATGGGTTGAAATATGCAGAAGAATGAAACTGAATTACTGTATTTCACCAAATAAAAAAGTAAATTCCAAGTGGATCAAGGACTTGGATGTTAGACCACAAATTATCAAATACTTAGAGGAAAATATTGGCATAACTCTTTTCTGCATAAATTTTAAAGACATTCTCAATGAAACGAATCCAATTACAAAGAAGACTAAGGCAAATATAAACCTATGGGACTACATCAAATTAAAAAGCTTCTTCACAGCAAAAGAAACCTTGCCTATATTTTATTACTTTATTTAATTTAAAATCTATTGTGTCTGAGATGAGAATGGCTGTTCCTGCATTTTTTTGTGGTCCTTTAGCCTGTGTGATATTTTTCCATCCTTCACTTTAAGTCTGTGTTTATCTTGTTGTGTCAGATGGGATTCATGCAAGCAGCATATGGTTGGGTCATGTTTTCTGATCCATTCCCCCACTCTGTGCCTTTTGATGGGTGAGTTTAAGCTGTTGACATTTATTGATATTATGGATTTAATGTATTGTAGTGCCATTGTTCAACAAATTTTTGTTTGGTCTGATATATTGCAAGTATTATAGTGATGTTCTTGTTTATAAGAGGTCTTTTAGAACTTCTTTCAGGGCCGGGTTTGTGATGGTTGCCTCCTTTAACTTCTGTATGTCTAAGAAGGTTTTGATCCATCCAGCTAGTTTGAATGAGAGTCTAGCAGGATATATTATCCTTGGTTGAAACCCTTTTTCATTCAGGGCTCAATAGATATCTTGCCATTCTCTTCTGGCCATTAGAGTTAGAGTGGAGAAGTCTGCTGATAGTCTTATGGGTTTTCTCCTGTATGTGACTTTTTGATTTTCTCTTGCAGCCTTTAGGATCCTTTCTTTATCCTTACTTCTTCTCATTGTGACTATGATGTGTCTTGGTGTCTTCAGGTCTGGGTTGATTCTGTTTGGAACTCTCTGGGCCTCTTGAATCTTGATGTCCTTTCTATTATTCAGGTCTGGGAACTTTTCTTCTATTATTTCCTCTAGAATGTTTCCTTCCCCTTCCTCTCTTTCTTCCTCTGGCAGGCCTATTATACGAATGTCATTTCCTTTGAGATCATCCTATATGTCTCTGTTTCTGTTTTCAGTGTCTCTCAATCTCTTTTTGAGTTCTTTCACCTCTTTCTTAGTTTTCTCTAACTCATCCTCTGTCTGACTAATTCTGTCTTCTTCTTCTATTAGTCTGCTTTCCCTTCCCTCAGCTTCTTTCCTCAGTTCACCTATTTCAGCTTTCAGTTCTCTAATTGCCTCAAGATAATAAGTATTTTCTTCGGGAGTGTCAACTGTTGTTTCCCTAATACTGCCATTCCTTTACTCCAATGTTGTTTTCATTTCTGTGATTAATAAGTTTATTATTGCTTCTTATCTTATGTATGGTTTCTGCTGGCTGATTTGTAGCTGACTTGATTTCTGGGCTCTTGTCTTCATTCATTGGAGTAGCAGTTGTATTTGGTTTTGATCTACCCATTTTTTTAATTTATGTGTTTCTTATTTTTATGTTCTGTTGTTCCTCAGTTGTTGTGTCTTAAGTACAAGCAACACTGTACTAAATACCTTTATGACAAATGCAATCTCCAACCTCAGGAATTATAATAGCAACTGAAGCAAGTATTGAAGCAGTTTAATCACTACCAGTTTGCCAATCAATGTCTCCAGTCCATGAAAAAATAGCACCAAGTCCAAGTGAAGAAGAAAGAGAAAGGAAAGAAGGGATAGCAAGAATACACACTTATGAAAATCTAGTATTCACTGTATATTCTAGGGGTAGCAATAGAAGAAAGGGAAGTAGAACAGAGATACATACATATAGTGTCCACTCTGAGTCAGATTCTTCCCCCAAATAATTCACAAATGAGCATCAGTGAATTCAGAAAGACAAAGAAGGAAGGAAGGAAGAAATGGAAGACAAGATAAATAAAAAAGAGAAACAAGAGAGAGAAAAGAATAAAGATAATAAAAAGAGCTATAATAAAAGAGCAGTGAAAGGAAAGTTTTTTAATTGATTAGTTTATTTTTTATTTTATTTTATTTTTTTAATTAGCTAGGAGGAGGGAGAAGGGGAGAGTCTGTAGTGGTGCTAGGAATAGTGAGACAAGTTCCTCTCATAATGGATAAGATTCCTAGTCCCCTTGCAATGAAAGATACCCTATGAGTTAATTCTGGTCAACCTAAAGGAGGGGGAAGATATACACCTTTATATAATATAAAGAATAAATTAGAGCAGGGTATAAAACCTGTCCCAGATTGCTTCTAGCCTCCTGAGCAGAGGCAGCTAATTAAAAAAAAAAAAAAGAGAGAAAAGAAAAAAACTTCAGGACTATACAAGAATAGCAGGAATAGACAGTTATACAAATCTACTATCCACTGTATATTCTAGGGGTATCTAAAGGAGAAAGGAAAGTAGGGCAGAGATACATGCAAACAGAGTCCACTCTGAGTCATATTTCTTCCCCAAAATAATTCCCTAAAGTGTATCAGTTAATTCAGAAAGCTGAAGGAGGAAGAAAGAAAGGATGACAAGAATGAAAAAAAGAAGAAGAAAAGAAAGAGAGAAAAAAGGAAAAGATAAGAAAAATAACATTAATAAAAGAGCAGTGAAAGGAAAGAGTTATTTATTTATTTACTTATTTAATATTATTTAATTAGCTATGCAGGGGGGGGAGAGAATGGGTAGGGGCGGTAGGAAACGTGAAACAAGTTATTTTAGCAGTGAATAAGACACCCAGTCCCCTAGCAATGGAAAATACACTAAGAGTTAATTCTGGTCAACCTGAAGGAGAGGGGAAAAAGGGTATGTGTTTATCTTGTACTGATAATAAAATAGAACAGTAAAAAACGTGTCCTTTCTTCAGCTTGGATGGCTCCAGATTGCCTAAGGCCCTCGGAGCAGAGGCAGCTGATTGGCTACTTAGAAAGAAAAAAAGGCCAAAGGTTTCAGAAGGGAATAGAATTGGAATAAATGACACCCCCTGGTGGGACAGGAATCTTGGTAAAGAAAGAAGCTCAGCAGGGGAGCCTGCTAGGAGCAGATCTCTGGTCCCCAGGGACTGGTTATGTGGGGGAGGTGGGAAGGGGTGTGCTTTGGGAATAATAATTTAAAAGAAAAAATTTTTTCCCTTTCTTTTTACTCTACTTTCTAACCCAAGTTGAGTTATAGTCACCTCCTTAGTGTTACTGCTAGGATCCCTTATTGACTGGCCTACTAAAGGCAAAAAATCCTACTGTTTCCAGTAGTTGTGTTGGGAGCTCAAGCCACTAGCAGCTTCTCATTCCACCATCCAACAATGATTTCTTCTATGAGATACTGCACTTACACATTCCATTAGAATGAATTTGTATGAATAGCTCACTACAGAACCATATCTATATTTAAATTGTGGACATATTGAATGAAATGAAAACAGGAGAGCAGTTGTTGTGGAATAGCTGCCAAGTAGGTCTTACAGAAAAGTGTTTCATTGTCACCTTCACTTCATAGAGATAAAAGCTTACCAAGGACCAAGTGATTCATTCTGGTGATGATTACAGAAACTAAGATGAGCTTCTGGAGAAAAACTCAAAAGAGTAAGCTGGAAGTTTTAAGTGACATATTGTTAATTTGTAGAATTCTTAATTTGTAGAATTTCATCCCTCCTAAATGTATGATACCACTGTGAGAAATGTGTTGTTTTAAAACTGGTGGTGGTTGACTACAGAACACTAGACACTCAAGTTACCTTTTGTTTTTATATAAGATGAATATATGCATCCCATAGCTTTCAATAGGGATGCATCAGCATTGGTCATTTTTAATAGCACTTGTATGTTCAGCACACAGCAGTGTTGATGGTAGAGCCGAATGCTGTCAGCAACTACCAAGTATTTTCAGCAGCAATTTCCCTTGAAGTAACTGTTTACATATAAATGAGAGCAGTCATACTCAGTCTCTCTCTTTTTTTTTTTTTTTTGATTAATTGAAAGTGTTAAATGTTACATAACATACACAAGTGGAATAAAATTTAATCTAAGTAAAATGTAGAGTGAAGATGGCTCATAAAGCTCCTGTTCCCAATGATACTTTTTTTTAAAGCAAGAAAGGAACTGAGAGATGAATCAGCTGGTAGAGTATGCATCTTACCACACAAGAGGTCCTAGGATAGAATCCAGGCACCAATGGCAATAACCCAGCACTAAGGAAAGCTCTGGAGAGGGTACAGTGGTGTGGTTGTGTCCCTCCCCCAACCCCACCCTCTTATCTAATATAAAGGAATAGAAAAGTTAGCCTGGAAATGGTGGCATTGCACCACATGTGAGACCCCAGCATTGCATTAAAATAGGTGAATATATAAACAAAAATAAAACACATTTTAATAATGAACAACTGATTCTCAGCCACAAACTAGAAATGGTATAGAGTCTCATACATAAATAATAAGGTAGCTGAACTTCCAATTCTACCTCCATTTTCCATAATCAAAGCAATAATAGATAACAACTTATCATCTAAACATCATTTGCAAAGTAACATGTTGAACTTTGATTAAAATAATCACTATGATATTGGTGATAGCACGGGTGTCCTTGAGACTATAATTATACTGAATCCTAATTGTAACTTTCTAGAATATAAGTTAATTTCTCTAGTTTTATAATATAGAGAATATTTCAAATTAATAGACCTCATCATCTCCAGAAAAATGACCTTATATTCAGAGTTAATTTAATAATCTTTCTTTAGAAGTAAGCATTTATCTCTCAAATAAATTAGTTTAGTCTTTCTTTGGCTTATTGTGTAAGTGGTGTAAAATTTCATTATGATGTCCTTACAGATTGCACACTCACATATTCAATGCTAAATTT
The DNA here is from genome assembly GCF_950295315.1 of Erinaceus europaeus. Lineage (NCBI taxonomy): Eukaryota > Metazoa > Chordata > Mammalia > Eulipotyphla > Erinaceidae > Erinaceus > Erinaceus europaeus. The sequence goes on from NC_080165.1 coordinate 83,210,082, forward strand.
CCTCAAGAATAAATCAGTTTTATTTTCTTTATATTACAATGGAGAGCTTGTTGAAAGGACATTCATTATTCAGATGATGAAATAGTTAACTCTTAAGTACTTATTATACTAGCAGATACTATTTTCTTTTTAAAAAAATATTTACTTATTTTCCCTTTTGTTGCCCTTTTTAAAATTGTTTTTGTAGTTATTGTTGTTGTTATTGATGTTGTTGTTGTTAGGACAGAGAGAAATGGAGATAGGAGGAGAAGACAAGAGAGGGGGAGAGAAAGACACCTGCAGATCTGCTTGACTGCCTGTGAAGCGACTCCCCTGCAGGTGGGGAACTGAGGGCTCCAACCGGGATCCTTATACTGGTCCTTGCACGTTGTGCCACCTGTGCTTAACCCACTGCACTACCCCAGGACTCCCAGCAAGTACTATTTTCTGATAAACAATGAGCAAATACTATTATTATTCTGACTTTAAAGGTGAATATTATGAATTCGGAAAAGGTTAAAAAATATCCTGAATATTGTATCAAAGAAAAAGACTCAGGGATGGGGTAGGAAGTGTTCATGTCCTGGAACATGATGGCAGAGGAGGTCATAAGTAGGGGTAGATTACTATGTGGAAAACTGAGAAATGTTAAACATGTACAGACTACTACATTTTACTGTTGACTGTAAACCATTAATCCCCTTAATAAATTTAAAAAAATATTCTGAAAACATATAGCTAAGAAAGAGTGGCTTAAAGGGAGTCGGGCTGTAGCGCAGCGGGTTAAGCGCAGGTGGCGCAAAGCACAAGGACTGGCATAAGGATCCCGGTTCGAAGCCCGGCTCCCCACCTGCAGGAGAGTCGCTTCACAGGCGGTGAAGCAGGTCTGCAGGTGTCTATCTTTCTCTCCTCCTCTCTGTCTTCCCCTCCTCTCTCCATTTCTCTCTGTCCTATCCAACAACGACAACAACAATAATAACTACAACAATAAAACAACAAGGTCAACAAAAGGGAATAAATAAATAAATAAATAAATAAATATTAAAAAAAAAAAAAAGAAAGAGTGGCTTAGAGATTAACAATAAATAAGATGAGGGGGGATTCCGGAAGATGGCGGAATGAGAAGCTGCTAGTGGCTTGAGCTCTGTCCAAATCTACTGGAAACAGTAGGATTTTTTGCCTTTAGTAGGCCAGTCAATAAGAGGTCCTAACGGTGACACCAATGAGGTGACTATAACTCAATTTGGGTTAGAAAGTAGAGTAAAAAGAAAGGGAAAAATTTTTTTCTTTTAAATTATTATTCCCAAAGCACACACCTTCCCACCTCCCCCCACATAACCAGTCCCTGGGGACCAGAGATCTGCTCCTAGCAGGCTCCCCTGCTGAGCTTCTTTCTTTACCAAGATTCCTGTCCCACCAGGGGGTGTCATTCATTCCAATTCTATTCCCTTCTGAAACCTTTGGCCTTTTTTCTTTCTAAGTAGCCAATCAGCTGCCTCTGCTCCGAGGGCCTTAGGCAATCTGGAGCCATCCAAGCTGAAGAAAGGACACGTTTTTTACTCTGTTCTATTTTATTATCAATACAAGATAAATACATACCCCTTTTCCCCTCTCCTTCAGGTTGACCAGAATTAACTCTTAGTGTATTTTCCATTGCTAGGGGACTGAGTGTCTTATTCACTGCTAAAATAACTTGTTTCACATTTCCTACTGCCCCTACCCATTCTCTCCCCCCCCGCATAGCTAATTAAATAATATTAAATAAGTAAATAAATAGATAACTCTTTCCTTTCACTGCTCTTTTATTAATGTTCTTTTTCTTTTCCTTTTTTCTCTCTCTCTTTCTTTTTTTCTTTTTTTTTCTCATGTCATCCTTTCTTTCTTCCTCCTTCAGCTTTCTGAATTCACTTTAGGGAATTATTTTGGGGAAGAAATCTGACTCAGAGTGGACTCTGTTTGCATGTATCTCTGCTCTACTTCCCTTTCTCCTTTGGCTACCCCTAGAATATACAGTGGATAGTAGATTTGTATAACTGCCTATTCCTGCTACTCTTGTCTAGTCCTGAGGTTTTTTCTTTTCTTTTCTTTTTTTTTTTAACAATCAGCTGCCTCTTCTCAGGAGGCTTGAGACAATCTGGGACAGGTTTTTTACCATGCGTTATTTTATTATTGACATTATATAAAGTTGTATCTCTTTCCCCCCCTCCTTTAGGTTGACAAGCATTGACTCATAGGGTATCTTTCATTGCTAGGGTACTGCGCATCTTATCCATTGTGAAAGGAACTTGTCTCACTACTCGTACCTCTTCTACAGACTCTCCCATACTCCCTCTTCTAATCTAATTAAAAAAATAAAATAAAAAATAAATTAATCAATTAAAAATTTTCCTTTTACTACTCTTTTATTACAGCTCTTTTTCTTATCTTTTTTCTTTTCTCTCTCTTCTTTCTCTTTTTTGTTTAACTTGTCTTCCATTTCTTCCTTCCTTATTCTTTGTCTTTCTGAATTCACTGATATTCATTTGTGAATTATTTGGGGGAAGAAATATGACTCATAGTGGACCCTCTATGTGTGTATCTCTGCTCTACTTCACTCTCTCCTCTTACTACCCCTAGAATATACAGTGGATAGTAGATTTGCATAACTGTGTATTCTTGCTATCCCTTCTTTCCTTTCTATTTCTTCTTCACTTAGACTTGGTTGCTATTTTTTCACAGACTGGAGACATTGTTGGGCTAACTGGTAGTGATTAAACTGCTTCAATCCTTGCTTCAGTTGCTATTGTAATTCCTGAGGTTGGTGATTGCATTTACATAAAGGTATTTAGTACAGTTTTGCATGTACATGAAACACAAAAACTGAAGAACAATAGAACATAAAAATAAGACACACATAAATAAAAACATGTGTAGATAAAGAAAAAATGAAACTGCTACTCCAATGAATGAAGAAAAGAGCCCAGAAGAAACTACAAATCAGCCAGAAGTGACCATAGATAAGAAAATATGCAAGCAATAATAAACTTATTAATCACAGAATTGAAAACAACATTGGAGGAAAGGAATGGCAGTATTAGCAAAACCACAGTTGAGACCCCCAAGGAAAATACAGATTATCTTGAGGCAATTAGAGAACTGAAAGCTGAAATAGCTGAACTGAGGAAAGAAGCTGAGGGAAGGGAAAGCAGACTAACAGAAGCAGAAAACAGAATTAGTCAGACAGAGGATGAGTTACAGAAAATTAAGAAAGAGGTGAAAGAGCTCAAAATGAGATTGAGAGACAATGAAAACAGCAACAGAAACATATGGGATGATCACAAAAGAAGTAACATTTGTATAATTGGCCTGCAGAGGAAGAAAGAGAGGAACAGGAAGGAAACATTCTAGAGGAAATTATAGAAGAAAAGTTCCCAGACCTGAATAATAGAAAGGACATCAAGATTCAAGAGGCCCTGAATGAAAAAGGGTTTAAACCAAGGATAATATATCCTGCTAGACTTTCATTCAAACTAGATGGAGGCATCAAAACCTTCTTAGACATACAGCAGTTAAAGGAGGCAACCATCACAAACCCGGCCCTGAAAGATGTTCTAAAAGACCTCTTAAAAACAAGGACATCACTATAATACTTGCAATATATCAGAGCAAACAAAATTTGTTGAACAATGGCACTACAATACATTAAGTCCATAATATCAATAAATTTCAATGGTTTAAAGTTACCCATCAAAAGGCACAGAGAGGGGGAATGGATCAGAAAACACAACCCAACCATATGCTGTTTGCAAGAATCCCATCTGACACAACAAGTTAACCACAGACTTAAAGTGAAAGGATGGAAAACTATCATACAGGCTAAAGGACCACAAATAAAGGCAGGAATAGCCATTCTCATCTCAGACACAATAGATTTTAAATTAAGTAAAGTAATAAAAGATAGGCAAGGACATTACATAATGATTAGAGGATCAATCAGCCAAGAAGACTTAACAATTATTAACATCTATGCATCCAATGAGGGACCATCTAAATACATCAAGCATCTACTGAAAGAACTTCAAAAATACATCAATAGTAATACAATAATAATGGGAGACTTTTATACCCTACTCTCACACTTAGATCAACAAAGCAGAGAGTCAACAAAGATACAAGGTAATTAAATGAACAGATTGACAGAATAGACCTCTTGGACATTATCAAAGACCTTCACCCCCTAAAAACTGGAATACACCTTCTTTTCAAATCCACATAATGCATACTCAAGGATAGACCACATCTTAGGCCACAAAGACAGAATCAATAAATTCAAGAGCATCAAAATTATCCCAAGTATCTTCTCAGACCACAGCAGAGTAAAACTAACATTTAACAACAAACAGAAAATTATTAAAAGTCACAGAATTTGGAAACTAAACAACATACTGCTTAGTAACCACTGGGTCAGAGAGTCACTCAAGCAGGAAATTCAAATGTTCCTGGAAACAAATGAAAATGAAGACACAACCTATCAAAATATTTGGGACATAGCTAAGGCAGTATTGAGAGGGAAACTCATAGCCATACAATCACATATTAAACAACAAGAAAAAGCTCAAATAAATGACCTTACTGCTCACCACAAGGACTTAGAGGAAGAGGAAAAAAGAAACCCTAAAGCAACCAGAAGGACAGAAATTACTAAAATTAGAGCAGAAATAAACAACATCTAAAATAAGACAACCATATAAAAGATTAATGAAGCCAAATGTTGGTTCTTTGAAAGATTAAACAAAATTGACAACCCCCTAGCCAGACTCACCAAACAAAAAAGAGAGAAGACTCAGATTAATAAAATTATAAACAATGGAGGAGATATCACAACTGACACCACAGATATCCAGAGAATCATGCAAAACTTCTATGAAGAACTATATGCTACCAAGCTAGAGAATCTGGAAGAAATGCAACAATTCCTAGAAACATATGCCCTTCCAAAACTGAACCAAGAAGAACTACAAAACCTAAAGGCACCAATCACAGACAAAGAAATTGGAACTGTTATTAAGAATGTCCCCAACAACAAATTCCTGGACCAGATGGCTTCACAAACGAATTCTACAAAACTTTCAGGAAACAGAACCCATACTTCTTAAGCTTTTAGATAAGATTGAAGAAACAGGAATACTGCCTTCCACCTTCTATGAAGCCAGCATCAATCAACCTGATACCAAAAGCAGATAGGGACAGAACAAAAAAGGAAAACTACAGACCAATATCTCTGATGAACATAGATGCCAAAATATTAAAAAAGATCTTGGCTAACCGGATGCAACAGCACATCAAAAAGATTGTTCATCACGACCAAGTGGGATTTCAAATTCAAGGGTGGTTCAACATCCAATCTATGTCATTTATCAAATCAATAAAAGCAAAGCCTAAAACCACATGATTATCTCCATAAGTGCAGAGAAAACCTTTGACAAAAACCAACACTCATTCTTGCTCAAAACCCTACAAAAAATGGGAATAGATGGGAAATTCCTCAAGATAGTGAAATCCATATATAGCAAATCTACAGCCAACAACATACTCAATGGTCAGAAGATGAAAGCATTTCCCCTCAGATCAGGGACTAGACAGGGCTGTCCATTGTCACTATTACTCTTCAACATAGTATTTGAAATTCTTGCCATAGCAATCAGGCAAGAGAAAGAAACCAAAGGAATACAGATTGGAAGGGAAGAAGTCAAGCTCTCACTATTTGCAGATCGTATGATAGTATACATAGAAAAACCTAAAGAATCCTACAGAAAACTACTGGTAGTTATTAGGCAATCTAGCAAGGTGTCAGGCTACAAAATCAATGTAGAAAAATCAGTGGCATTTCTTTATGCAAACACTAAATCTGAAGAAAAAGACATCCAGAAATCACTCCCATTTACTGTTTCAGCAAAATCAATAAAATACCTAGGAATAAAGTTGACCAAGAAGTGAAAGACTTGTATATTTAAAACTATGAGTCGCTACTCAAGGAAACAGAAACTGATACCAAGAAATGGAAAGATATCCCATGCTCATGGATTGGAAGAATAAATATCATCAAAATGAATATTCTCCCTAGAGCCATATACAAATTTAATGCAATACCCATCAAAGTTCCACCAAGCTTCTTTAAGAGAATAGAACAAACATTACAATCATTTATCTGGAGCCGGAAAACACCTAGAATTGCCAAAACCATCTTGAGGAAAAGAAACAGAAATGGAGGCATCACACTCCCAGACCTTAAACTATATTATAAAGCCATCATCATCAAAACAGCATGATACTAGAATAAAAATAGACACACAGACCAGCGGAACAGAACTGAAAGCTCAGAAATAAATCCCAACACCTATGGGTATCTAATCTTTGATAAGGGGGCCCAAAGCATTAAATGGAAAAAGGAGGCTCTCTTCAATAAATGGTGCTGGGAAAACTGGGTTTTAACATGCAGAAGAATTAAATTGAACCACTTTATCTCGTCAGAAACAAAAATCAACTCCAAATGGATTAAAGACCTGGACGTTAGACCAGAAACAATCATATACTTAGAGAAAAACATTGGTAAAACAGTTTCCCACCTATACCTCAAGGACATCTTTGATGAAATAAACCCAATTACAAGGAAGACTAAAGCAGAAACAAACCAATGGGACTACATCAAATTGAAAAGCTTCTGCACATCCAAAGAAACTATTAAAGAAACAAAGAGTCCCCTCACAGAATGGGAGAAGATCTTCACATGCCATACATCAGACAAGAAACTAATCACCAAAATATATAAAGAGCTCAGATAACTTAGCACCAAAAAAGCAAATGACCCCATCCAAAAATGGGCAGAGGCTATGAACAAAACTTTCACCTCAGAGGACATACAAAAGGCTAACAAACACATGAAAAACTTCTCTAGGTCACTGATTATCAGAGAAATGCAAATTAAGACAACATTGAGATACCACCTCAGTCCTGTAAGAATGGCATACATCAAAAAGGACAGCAGCAACAAATGTTGGAGAGGCTGTGGGGACAGAGGAACCCTTTTGCATTGCTGGTGGGAATGTAAATTGGTACAGCCTCTGTGGAGAGCAGTCTGGAGAACTCTCACAAGTCTAGACATGAACCTTCCATATGATTCAGTAATTCCTCTCCTGGGGATATACCCCAAGGACTCCATAACACCCAACCAAAAAGAGGTGTGTACTCCTATGTTCATAGCAGCACAATTCCTAATAGCTAAAACCTGGAAGTAACCCAGGTGCCCAACAACAGATGAGTGGCTGACAAAGCTGTGGTATATATACACAATGGAATACTATACAGCTATCAAGAACAACGAACCCACCTTCTCTGACCCATCTTGGACAGAGTTACAAGGAATTATGTTAAGTGAGCCAAGTCAGAAAGATAAAGATGAGTATGGGATGATGCCACTCATCAACAGAAGTTGAGTAAGAAGATCTGAAAGGGAAACTAAAAGCACGATCTGACTAAATTGTAAGTAGGGCAGCAAAGTAAAAACCCTGTGGTGAGGGGTAGACATACAGCTTCCTGGGCCAGGGGGGTGGTGGTGGTGGGAGGGATGGGTCACAGTCTTTTGGTGGTGGGAATGGTGTTTATGTACAATCCTAGTAAAGTGTAGTCATATAAATCACCAGTAATTAATTGTATGTCTCGAAGTTTTTAAAACACAGACTGAGTCTTTTTAATATATAGGCTGTGTATTTGATATGTGGACTCTCTCAAAAGCCTAGACTAAGTAGTTTAGAAGCAACCAATGGCACAGCTATATACAAGATACTGGGTAGTATACAGCAAACCTTAACAAAAGGACTTTTCAAAGTTAACCCAATTACCAAATAATGTGATAACATTAACTATCCATTGTCTTTTTGAACCCTAAGACAGCAGGAATCTCACATCTCCACTATAGAGCCTATATTTCCCCCAGTCCTGGAACCTTAGGATAGGGCCCAATTTCCTGCATGCCTCTCCTAATCCATATCAAATAATATTGCATCTGCCAATCGCAACCTAATCAACACAGCGATTGCCATCTCAACATGCTTCAGCTCAGACTGTGTCCAGAGACTTCACGTGTGGAATGACAACCCTTCAGCTTCATTACTCGGGTGAGACCTTTCCTTTCATAGTATACTCTAATTGCATCCCAGGTGGTTCACTTTCTAACAAAGTCCCAAAACCTAGATGTACACCAGGTTCTGTGAGAGAGAGCATATGTTCACACGTATCCATAAACTAGTGCAAAATATATACCTGAAAGCAGAAGTACACTAGAGTTTGCAGTGAGTACCCCCAACACTTCCTCTCCACTATTCCAACCTTTGCATCCATGATTGCTCAACAATTTGTTTGGCTTTGTATGTTAACTCTCTTTTCAGCCACCAGGTTCCAGATGCCATCAGGATGCTGGCCAGGCTTCCCTGGACTGAGGACCCCACCATTGTGTCCTGGAGCTCCACTTCCCCAAAGACCCACCCTACTAGGGAAAGAGAGAGGCAGACTGGGAGTATGGACCGACCAGTCAACGCCCATGTTCAGCGGGGAAGCAGTTACAGAAGCCAGACCTTCCACCTTCTGCAGCCCACAACGACCCTGGGTTGATGCTCCCAGAGGGATAGAGAATGGGAAAGCTATCAGGGGAGGTGATGGGATATGGAGATGGGGTGGTAAGTATCATGTGGAGTTGTACTCCTCATACCCTATGGTTTTCTTAATTTATCCTTTCTTAAATAAAAAATAAATAAATAAACAAGATTAACTTAATTATAGCATCTCAGAATACTGAAAAATTAAAATAAAAAAGAAAGGGCCTATAAGCCAAAAACCTGACTGCATTTCTGATTGATCTGTCAGGTAGAAAGGCAGCATAAAAATTTGAGAGGAATAATCCAAAAGAAGATAATTTATACCTTAAAATTATCCTGAAACTGAACTCTACTAAAAGATAATTCTAAAATATTACTGACAAAATATTGGTTGCGTATAATTAGGTAGTTGGGGTAAACTAATTATTGACATCCACCAAAATAAATGTAATAAACTACTTCACTATTTTATAAATAGCATTGCTAGATTAAGTTTAAATAATTATATTAATTTTTATATTTTGAAAGCAAAAAATTGAAATTTAACCCAAATTTATCAATCAATGATCCATATTTTTCTTATTTCTGCCCTTCTGTTGACTAACCACTGTAGGAGAGAAGAAATTGTACAAAATAAAAATGAAAAATTATGGCATAGATAAGTAACATACATAGAGACCTGAAGTTAATAATTGTGTATATATTACTTGTCCCAATACTCAAGCATTTGCAAATTAGGAGTCTTGTGTTTACTCCAGCTACTTGCATCTTTAAGGAATTTGTTGAACCATTCCATGATAAATTCTTTATATCATAACATGAAAAAAATGTTGAGTTTGGAAGACATCTATTCCTCTCAGTACCTATTTACATAGGTAAGTGCACAATAAAAGACATTCTTACTGGTATTTTTGAAGTGGATAAAGATATACAGTTGAGTTTTTTTCCCTAACTAAAATGTCATTTATTTCTTAGTCTTTGAAGTAAATGTGAAATAGAATACACACACACACACACACACACACACACACACACACACACACACACACACACACAGTCATTTTAATGATTCTTTTTATTCCCAAGGTTATGTGTGGACAGAATTTTTATAAATTTTTCTTTCTAATATAAAAACAATAATACTCATTTATTTCTACAAAGCTTTACTTAAAATGCCCTTCAACAACATAGTGAATCCCTTAAATTTTATGGAGTCTATGTAACTTTTTTTTTCACATCCAACTCATTTCATCCTGGCTGGTTATTTTTAATAGTGAAACCATCATAACTAATGTATAACTTCCTTCTTCTTAGTCTGAAGTACTTTTAGTTCAAATAAAGTATTCATCCTGAAGTTTGAAGGTTTCCATTTTCTGGTTATAACTTTTTAATAGGAACATAATGAGTCTTAGTCTCTTGGGCTCTGTGCCCACTCTGAAACAATGTTATAATTTAATGTCCCTGCAAGCTTTTCATTGTATAAGTGTGGATTTCTTCCCTTTCCATACATGATAATTAAAAAGTAGACTGAGTGTTCCAGTCTTTAAGAACCAGAAAGGAGAGAGAAGTGATGTGAAGAGCTCTCTAACCCAGAAACTCTATATTCTGCTCAAGAATTTCCTCAAAAACAAGTCAATGTTCAAGCAGTGGAAGTTTTTTTTTTTTTTTTTTTTTTTAATGTTATCAGATCCACTGCCATTGTCAGAAAGCACTGACATTAAACAGATTGCAGAAAAGTAGGAATACATTATTTTAGAATTCATACTGGTTCTCATTTCCCAGGACCATGGTGTCATTTGTGTCAACATGCTGGTTCCCTAGTGTTGAACATGGGACCACTGAAACCTCATCTATGCAAATTGTGTGCTTTCACATGGTGTATTTCATCTTTCCTCGACTGCTCCCTATACTGTGCCCCACCCCCCACGCACATATTTTATCTTGATTTGATTTAATGCACAAGTCAGAAGTAGTCTTTAGAAATTACCTCCAGAACAACACTGACAAACTAGCTAACTGGTCTGAATGGTGGAAGGAATGATAAAGGTTTCTCTCCTCTTTTCTTTTGCTTTTCTCTCTCTTTATCTCACCTATTTTCTTCTCTTCTTTCTTCCTCTAAAATAAAGAATGAAAAATAGTAGTCTCTGGAGTCTATAAAGCATTGGTAGCTCACATGTGGGGATACCTAGGCTTAATTCCTGACATCATAAAATTCTTATAAATAACAATAGACTTTAAGGCCATTTAATAACTATACATCATCACTTTCACATATACTTTATGGGATATGAACTTCATTATTAGTAACTAACACAGCTCATAAGGAACTAATTGTCAAATTTTCTTCAAGGTTCCAACATTATATTTAACCCAAAATTTTACCTAGCTGACTAGGATTAAAAGGCTTCCTGATTTAAATCAGGCAAGATCCACATTCTTCTTCTAGTGTTTGCCCTTCTTCCGTAGCCATTCAACAGCGTCAGGTTGAGCCTGATGTAAAGTTTCAAGACCTCCTTTGAATCTGGAGAGGTGGCAGTTGTTGACTATGTGGGTCATAGTCTGTCTGTAGCCGCAGGGGCAGTTCGGGTTATCTTTGGCTCCCCAGCGATGGAACATAGCGGTGCACCGGCCATGGCCTGTTCGATAGCGATTGAGGAGGGCCCAATCATAACGTGCTAAGTCAAAGCCGGGTTGACGCTTGCAGGGGTCTGTGATGAGGTGTTTGTTCTTTACCTCAGCTGACTGCCAACTCTGTTTCCAAGAGACTGGAACAGAGAAGATCAGTGTAGGCATGGGGACCAGATTGGGTGACGAGACGTCAAGTGTTGGACAGGGTGGGAAAAGATCCACATAATCCTGCTGTACTTCTGTGAGCTCCACCTCAAGCACACAGAGTCCTTGATGAAACTTGTAGATTCTCTCACAACACACTTTGAACATTGCTTCCTAATGTGCATTTCCTGTGTGTGAATACATCTGAATGTGCTCACACACTTGTGCTTATGCTAACATTTTACTGAAGCCATTCTGATATGCAGAATCATTATAGAGGTATAATTTAGGCACATAAAATTATTAGGCCTAAGTTATTTTCATTCCATTACTTTTGTTGAGTCTACCTCAATTTTTTAAATTTTTACTTATTATTGGCTATGTAACAAAGAGAAATTGTTATGAGAGAGGGAGACAGAGATGGAAAGAGACAGAAAGATACCTGTAGCCCTGCTTAACCACTTGTGAAGGTCTCCTTGCTGTGGGGACCAGGGGGCTGGGATCCTTGAACACTGTAATGTGTGTGCTTAACCAGGTATACCACCACCTGGCCCCACTACCTCAAATTTTTATTAGCTAGAGAAAGAAAAGTATAGAGAAAGAAAGTGGTATAAGGATTATGGTGTAGCGGGATACTATTTACTACACATAAATGGCAAGAATAAAAAGAAAACCTTCTGTGTCCCTCATCTAATTCTCCTAAATTAGTCTAATTTTCTGTCTTTACTTCACTAGTAGTGTTCTGAATGTTTCTATAATTTAGAACCTCTACATAGGCCCCAGATAATAAGTAATTGCAGATATTTATGTATATATGTAAATGAGATATTTATGCATATATGTAAACAGAGAGAAAGAATATATCATCCAAACTGTATACTATTATTTCCTGTTCCTATCATACTAAAAAGGCAGACTGTTCAAAATTAGATACTTCCCTTCTGTTACTTAAAATAGGAAGTTTATAGAATTCTGCTTAAGTATTTTTTTAAATAAACATTACTACAGAAAATGTGAGCACTTAGTAAGATAAGGTGCAGCAATAATTACTTTAATCAGTTCTTTTTTAATTTAATTTTTCATTTATAAAAAGGAAACATTGACAAAACCATAGGATAAGAGGAGTACAGCTTCACACAATTTCCACCACCAGACCTCCGTATACCATCCCCTCCACTGATAGCTTTCCTATTCTTTAACCCTCTGGGAGTATGGACCCAAGATCATTGTGGGATGCAGAAGGTTGAAGGTCTGGCTTCTGTAATTGCTTCCCCACTGAACATGGGCTTAATCAGTTCTATACACTACTTATGGTAATCAAATTTTATTTATACTTCTAATTATCCCATGTAGTATAACATGGTACTATATAGTGTTCATCACAAAAGTCTTTGTGACAGATTGGGGACATAGATAATGCATTTTTTTCCAAGATGCATATATTTTGCCAACTTGAAATTACTCATTTCTGAAACTATATTTGCTGACAGGACTTGAGGTTTGTGCTGTTCACAGGATTTTACAGAAATATAATAAGTGTTACTTAATTTTACTGAAAAATGTAAAATATCAAATAATTGTGACATACTCTTACCAAATATAGTTATGGAAGATTTTCAAATAAAGTACTGTTTCTTCTCTATTGCTGGCCAACTAATGATTCATCATTTAACCCTGAAAGTCATTATTTAATAAGATACTGTAACTCACAAGGAACTAACATTAATATTTTCTTCAAAGTTCAAACATTATATTTAACCTAAAATTTTACTTAGATAACTAGGATTAAAAGGCTTTTTGATTTAATTCAGATGAGATTCATATAATCCCACTGTGCATCTGTGAGCCCCACCTCAAATACACAGAGTCCTTGATGAAACTTGTAGACTCACAGCACATGGGGCCTCATGTACCTCATTTCAACTGTAGCTCATATATTGTTCCATGTAACTCATTTTCAACTGGAGAAATAAGTGAAATTAGAATTTTACAAATAGCTACATGTTGCATCTCATCTGAATGCATTAAATAGAATATTTTTATTCTTTCTTTTTTCTTCACAATGACTTAAAAAAAACTTGTAATAGATTTCCACTAAGCATATTCAAATATGACCTAATGGGCTGGGAAAACAACATAATAGTTCTGCAAAAGGCCTGAGACACTGAGGTCCCAGTTTCAATCCCCAGCACCACCATAAGCCAGAGCTAGGGAGGCTCTGGTCTTTCTCTCTGTATCTCTCTCTCATTAAAATAAAATATAATATCAACTATAAGCTCATAATTACATATATGTATAATATATGTGTTAATTCATATAGAATAGCTCAATATTTTAAAATCAAATTTCACCATCTGCTAAAGGCCACAATAGTTGAGCCAGACTTTACAATAAATGAAGTAAAAACTAAAACAATTAAACCAAAAGCTACAATAGCTGAAAAAAAAAGTTCAAAATGGCTGAATTTAATAAACTTGAGCAAACTGCAAACAGAACAACAGAGACTAAAGAAAGAATCAGCAAATGTGAAGACTGTGCTGTAAAAACTATCAAAAGAGTGACAAACCTAGAGAAGGAATTAAGAAATAATGAAAACAACACTAGGGGCATGTGTAATGCCCTGAAGAGAAACATTAGAATTATCAGCATGACATAAGGAAGTAAAGAGCAAAAGAAGAACACATTCTTGATTAAATAACCATTAAACTACTTATAAACATCAAAATATTCAAAACCATCAAAATCATTCCAAGCATCTTCTAAGAACAGTATAGTTGAACTAACAGAATGCTAGAAAGAACCCCCAAATATAGAAACTCAGTACTATACTCTTTAATAATTATTGGGTAGAAGAAGAAATTAAAATTTTCCTAGAAACCAATTAAAATAAATAAACAGTCTAATCATTCAAAAATTTTTCCAAGTATCTGTGACTTATCAAAATGTGGTACCCAATGTCTCTACTGATACCATAAGGAAAACTGTGGAGCCACTCATGAAAATGCAATGTTAACCAAACTGTTTCTTGGATTTTGAAAGAACTATGGTGATAAGGGTGTAGGTGGGGTGTAGGTATGCTTGCACAAAACTTTGGTAAAGAGCATGGTGACTTGCACACACTGTGTGGATGTGAAATTAGTCCTTTGAGATCTTATACTTCTGCAACATACTGCCAACTCATGAATAAAATGCAAAAGCCATGCATTTATATAACACTGATGCACACTTAACGTGTACATGTTCACAAATTATCTTCAATATATTATTGAATTTATTGAAACTGGACCACAACATAAAATACTTATCTTACAACTCAATAAAAAGTGGGCAAAAGATATGAATAGACAGTTGTCTAAAGAAGAGATGCACGTGGCCCACAGACATGTTAAAATGCTCCAATTTATTTAATATTAGAGAAATTCAAAGTAAGACCAAACTGAGATTACACCTCACACCTGTGAGAATGACATTCATCAGCAAAATAGTAGAGGATAAGTATTGGAAAGGATGTGGACCCCACCCACAGGTGGTCACTTCACAAGCAGTGAAGCAGGTCTGCATGTGTTACTTTTTTCTCTCTTTATTTTTATTTTGTCCTCCCCTTTCAATTTATTTCTGCCCTATCAAAAAAAAAATAGAAAAAATGACCACAGAAGCAGTGGATTCATAGTGCAGGCACCAAGCCCCACTGGTAACCCGGAGGTACCAAGAAAGAAAGAAAGAAAGAAAGAAAGAAAGAAAAGAGAAAAGAAAAGAAAAAAAAGAAGAAATGTATACCTGCTGGTAGGAGTGCAAACTGGTGCAACCACTGTGGAGAACAATATGGAGACTCCTTAAACAATCACAAATGGAAATACCTTATAATCTATCAATTCCACTTCTAGGTATTTACCCAAAGGAGATAATAACATTAACTCAAAGGGACACATGCAACTCCATGTTCATATATGCATTCACAATAACTAAAATATGGAGGCATCCAAAGTACCCTTCAACAGAAGACTGGGTTAAACAAAGTCATAGGACATATACTTAATGGGATAAAATAAAAAGATGATATTATGTTCTTTTGGATAAAAACAGATGGAATTGGAGAAGACTATGCTTAATGAAGTTAGTAAGAAAGTAAAGGACAACTACAGAAAGCTTTCACATCCAGTTAAGCAAACATAGTACTAAGTGCAAAGACTCATGCAAAGATCTGGGTTCCAGGCCCCAGCTCCCCATCTGTAGGGAGACTCTTCACAAGCTGCAAAGCAGGTCTTCAAGTGCCTATTTTTCTCTCTCCATCTCTATCTTACCCTCCCCTTTCAATTTCGCTCTGTCCTATCCAATATTTTTTTTTAATGGAAAAAAAATGTATGCCAGGAGCATTGGATGTATAGTGCCGGCACTGAGCCCCAGTGATAATCCTGGAGGCAAAGAGAAAGAGAGAATTGTACACATGAACATAGGGGGAAAAAAGCATACTTAAGACTGTGGAAGAACTGTATCAATTATAGAGGGGTGGGTGTGGTATGAAAATATACTCCTATTATAATATTGTAAATCATTATTCAGTATGTCAAGAAAAACAGATTTAATATTTCAAGTTATTTAACTACATAGATTTTATTTCTGAGTAATATATTTTCAGCCTAAGTATATATAATGTATTATTTCAGATATGTAAGCTGAACAAATTTTTTGGCACTGGGCTTAAATTGCTTAAAAAATTCTAAAAATAATTTTTAATACTCAAGTTACCTACTATGTTAGGTCAGATAGATCAAAACCATTCGGTCTGTCAGTATCTGTTCCTATTATTAGTAGATATCTTTAAATACATGAAACATGGTGAGGTCAAGTATATTATGGTAAATTCTAACCACTGGATTTTCAAATAAATCTTTGGTTATAATAATTAACTTGGTTATTACAATAATTAACTGTTTCTATTTTAAACTCTAAAACTACAAGGAGCTTTTCCCATTCTCTTTAAAATCTCTATTTCTCCTATTCCTAGAATCTCTGGAACTTGCTCATATTTCTTAATCTTTCTTCTCCTGATTCCTTACCCTGTTGCCTTTGTTGATTTGAACTAAATAAAACCAACTAGTGCCAACATATGACTTTATGCTGCTACTGTCTTTTTGCTGAGGAAGAGGACAAACCTTGAGAGTCAACCTCCCAACTCCTTTAACCTGGTGAGATTTTTCCTAATACATGGGGCTACCAAATTCCATTTTAGATTACACATTTTCTAACAAAGCTACAGATTCTGGATACAGGCTAGATCCTATATCTTAAATTAGGGGCAACTCAAAGGAAAGCTTGGCTAACTTAAGCTCCACTAAAATCCTAAGTTTATTTCCTCCCTAAATTGAGACCAGACCCCATAAACCTAGTACCAATCTGGATACAACAAATGGCACTCAAAACTTTAACAACTATGAGAAAGCTTAAGCTCATCGGATAAAGAGAGGACTGCAATAGCTGGTAAGAAGCAAAAGACTGGCTCACTTAATGATGGCCTTTTTGGTCATTTCCTTGGCTTTCCCCATAGATACAATGGGGGCCTAGACCTCTATTGATCACTCTCTCTACCATCACTGGTCACTTCCTCCACATTAGCTATCAAGCTCAAGTAAAGATTATGAAAGTCATGTACTGTTGTATGCTTTACATTGGGTAGTTCTCCCCCGCCAAGAGAATTGGATCAGTCCAGTTAGTTTCGTGGGCCGGCTTGGCCCCACCCCGAAAGAACCCCATGAGAGTTCCAGAGTTCCAGAGTTCGAGGGTTCCTGAGTTCGAGAGTAAGAGAGAGTTTGAAAGTTCCAGAGTTGGAGAGTTGGAGAGTTCCTGAGTTTGAGAGTTGGAGAGTTGCAGAGTTAGAGAGAGTGCTTGTGCTGCCGCAAAGAGACAGCAGAGTTCTGCTTGGTGATTAGTTTGTTTTAGTTTATGAATTGTTGTTCCTGAATAAAGAAATACAGCTTCCCTGCCAGCTGTTGTCTCCACGTCTCTGTTACCCGCCCATGAAGCTAGCCCGCCCAGCAGGAGCCGTACAAATTTTAACAACAAATGGCGCCCACGTGGACCTGACCTGCACGTCTCTCAGATATGTAAAGACAACTTGGCTACCTATGCACTATGGCCTTCTCTTCTGCTTGTGAAGAGATCTCCAAAGGCCTCTGCTCTTTCTTCACGAGACTGTTTTGCTGTTTCTGGAACATTTATCTCTGGACCACTCTGTGGTTTCCACTCGCTCGGGAGAACTCAGAACAGCCAGCGGGAATAGCCAGTGGGCAGGAGGCGAGGCGCGGAGATGCTGTTTCCACCTGGTTAAACAGCCAGCCAGCCGGCTGCACCCAGACAACCCCGCGCACCATGCCCGCAGCCCCGCAGCCCTGCAGCATGCAGGAGCCTGATGCCAATACGCTGGAGCCCGATGCCAACACTCAAGAGCCCGATGCCACCACGCAGGAGCCCAATGCCAACACGCAGGCCAGCCCACAGAAGCCGGCTCTCCACCGGTGGCGCAGGGCACTGGATGCGTGATCCCTCCACGCTGCTCGGCCACTGCGAGCAGGGCAGCAGACATGGCAGGGCCATGGGACAGGGCCGCAGCGGCCCATCATGGCCACCACCTCCGGGCACCTAGGCCCACGCCTTCTACAAAACTGGCCCGCCTGCCTTCTTGCTATGAATTCTGGAATGATCCCAGACCTCCCGGACCCCCGGGCTCCCTGCCGAAACTGGGCACATGAGATCTCCAGCTGCCAGTCCGGTCTGAAGGCAGACAAGCTGGAGTACGCAGAGATTCGTGCAGAGATCGCAACCTACAATTCCTAGAAGTGAAGCTGCATGAGAAGCCACCTCCGGATGGTGAACCCCCCCCAATAACTAAGACAGTACAGATTTAAATTCATGTTTAAAATGACATGTCTTCGTAACAAAGGTTTCTCTCCTTGTGTATTAATGACCATGTTTATGTGTATGTTTAAAGTTTGGTAAACAATAACTTTAAGGCTAAATTCTTACTAGACAAAGTTAAATGAAAAAGGTTTTCAACGTAATTCTCATAAAGATAAAATTAACTTACATTTAAAATCTGAGGTAAAAATTAGTTAACAAGCAATATATTTTAACTAAGTTGGTCTAAACAAAAGGTTAAATAGACTTGTTGATGTGTAAAACTCTCCATTACCTTCTCTATTAGAAATGGTAGATCGCACAATGGCTATGCTAATTATTCTCATGCCTGAGGTTTCCTTTCCTGACTCCATCTTGAATGGGTGTAACAAAAGGTTAAAAGACGTTGTTGATATGTAAAAGTCTCAAATTCCTTCTCTATTAGAAATATGCTAATAACAAGTTTTGTTTCATAGTAAGCAAATTGCAGCCAGCTGCCTTTGGGACTCTAGGCCGTTCCCCGCCCCCATGCAAATGCCCGTTGAGGCAAGAAAGTACGCCCCCCAGAGGCAAGAAATGTTTTTTTAAGCTGATAACGTTTTGCCCACAGAGGCAGAAATGGCCCCCTCAGGCTTTCCCTTGGCAGCACACTGGTTCTTGTTACTTGCTTACATGTTTCTCCATGTTTGTGCCAGTTTCTTTTTTTAAAAATGCCTGTACGATATAGGTTTCTGTTCATCCCACACCCTTGATACTATAGTCATTTAGTTAAAAAGAAAAGGGGGAATTGTTGTATGCTTTACATTGGGTAGTTCTCCCCCGCCAAGAGAATTGGATCAGTCCAGTTAGTTTCGCAGGCCTGCTTGGCCCTGCCCCGAAAGAACCCCGCGAGAGTTCCAGAGTTCAGAGAGTTTGAGAGTTTGAGAGTAAGAGAGAGTTCCTGAGTTCCAGAGTAAGAGAGAGTGCTTGCGCTGCCGCAAAGAGACAGCAGAGTTCTGTTTGGTGATTAGTTTGTCTTAGTTTATGAATCGTTCTTGAATAAAGAAATACAGCTTCCCTGCCCAGCCATTGTCTCCGCATCTCTGTTACCCGTCATGAAGCTAGCCCAGCCAGCAAGAGCTACCGAATTTTAACAACAATGTACATTTTTAAAATATACTTTCTAGCTTCCTTCCACCCTAAGATCCCTATTACCATAAGCTCTATTCCTACTTTTAAATTCCTGTTTATTAAATATTTTGATATAATTTGTATCTTACTGCCTTTCAACCACTAAGTTCAGATGCTACTACGATTCTATCCTGACTTCCCTGGGTAGACAGCCTCAACAAGATGTCCTGGAACCTCACCTCTCTGTAGCCTTACCCCACTAAAGAAAGATAGGCTGGGGGCTTTGAATCTACTTAAAAATGTCAATGTCCTGTAGAGAACTAGTTACAGAAGCCAGAACCTCAACCTTAACAGTATATTCTGTCTATGATAAGGGCTCTACTTTATAAACAATCATGGGTTTGGCTTTTCTTCAGTGTGTGCACAAGTAGCAATTTTTTTTTCTTTCTGTCCTTGTAAGGGCAATAATCCCATCATGAGGAGTCTGCCTTTATGACCTCTTCTAAATGAATTACCTCTTAACTATAAGACATTTGGAGAACATTCATTCAAAATTATTCTTTGGTGGGTAAGAATAAAGTACTAAACATAGAATTCTATCCCACCTTTGCATTTTTCTCCATTTTCCTTTTACAACTAGTCTTTAGGATTGACCATTTAAATAGATATTTTCATTCTATTTCTGGGCATAATATGTAGATTGTTCAATAAAATGAGTTTTATATGAATGCTGCATTGGAATTATGTTATAAAATTGCTCTTATTTTTTTTTCTATTTTACTAGCCCTCCTGTAACAAAAGGTTGAGAGAAGCCAGTTTGCTTTCCCAAATCTTTTGTAAAATACTTGGTTTTTTTTTTCAGTTGTTAAAATTTTCATGCTAGATAATCACTTTATCACAGTTATGTGCTGTCTATTTCAAGGTCTAAATTTCTTGGAAACTTGAATCATTGGAATCTAGGTTTCACTGGGAAGAACTCTATTTTATTTGCTAATACCTAATAATATACTTGCTTTTCATCTTTTAGAATATAAATTGAGAGTTATTTAGCAGAAACTTCAAGTGTTTTTTTTATATTTATTTTCCCTTTTGTTGCCCTTTTTTGTTGTCGTCGTTATTATTGTTGTCGTTACTGATGTCGTCATTGTTGGATAGGACAGAGAGAAATGGAGAGAGGAAGGGGATACAGAGGGGGAGATAAAGATAG
This sequence comes from Erinaceus europaeus, assembly GCF_950295315.1. Taxonomy (NCBI): domain Eukaryota; kingdom Metazoa; phylum Chordata; class Mammalia; order Eulipotyphla; family Erinaceidae; genus Erinaceus; species Erinaceus europaeus. Next base: position 83,230,671 of record NC_080165.1, read on the forward strand.
ACATCTGAAGACCTGCTTCACTGCTTGTGAAGCACTCCCCTGCAGGTGGAGAGCCAGAGGCTTGAACCGGGAACCTTACTCCAATCCTTGCACTTGATGCCACGTGTGTTTAACCTGCTGTGCTATAGTTCAATTCCAATTTCAAATGTTTTTAAAGAGGTGGGGTACAGTTTTATTTTATATAGGCTATTAGTGTATTTTTGCTTGAAACTTAGTTTAGAACTTAAAAAATGAAATGAAAAGGAATGTGTGAAGTTCAATGTTCTGAAATAAAAACTTGTTTCTTTTTTAATCAACCTAGAATAGTGAAAGTATCTGTTAAGATGACTAGACTTTCCTCCCTCTACATATAAACTCACTTGAAACTTTCAAGTAAATTGAATATATCAGGAGGACCTAGTGAGGGTTGAATTATTTTTATTTATTTATTTATTTTTATTTAAGAAAGGAGACATGAAAAAAACCATAGGATAGGAGGGGTACAACTCCACACAATTCCCACCACCCAATCTCTATGTTCCATACACTCCCTTTTCCCATTCTCTATCCCTCTGAGAGCATGGACCCAGGGTCCTTGTGGGTTGCAGAGGTGGAAGGTCTGGCTTCTGTAATTGCTTCCTCACTGAACATGGGCATTGACTGGTCGATTCATACTCCAGGTCTACCTCTCTCTTATTCTAGTAGGGTGGGTCTCTGGGGAAGCAGAGCTCCAGGACATATTGCTGGAGTCGTCAGTCCAGGGAAGTCTGGTCGGCATCATGCTGGCATCCAGAACCTGGTGGCTGAAAAGAGAGTTAATACACAAAGCCAAACAAACTGTTGAACAATTATGGACCTAAAGGCTGGAATAGTGTAGATGAAGTATTGGGGGGGGGGGTACTTACTGCAGACTCTTGTGTACTTCTGCTTTCAGGTATACATTTTTCCCTAGTTTATGGACATGTGTGAACATATGCTCTATCTCAGGGGACCTGATCTATATCTAGGTTTGGGGACTTTATTGGGGAGTGGAACACCTGGAATGGAATTAGAGAATACTATGAAAGGAAAGGTCTCACTCGAGTGATGAAGCTGAAAGGTTGTCATTCCACACCTGAAGTCTTTGGACATAGTCTCAAGTGAAGCATGCTGGGGTGGCACTCATTGAGTTGATTAGGTTGCTATTAGCTGATGCAATATTATATGATATGAATTGAGAGAAGCATGCAGGAAAGTGGGCCCCACCCTAAGGTTCCAGGACTGGGGGAAATATAAGCTCTATATTGGAAATGTGAGGTTCCTGCTGTCTTACGGTTCAAGAAGACAGTGGATAGTTATTGTTATTATGACATTATTTGGTAATTGGGTTAACTTTGAAAAGTCCCTTTGTTAGGGTTTGCTGTATAATACCCATCATCTTGTATATAGCTGTGCCACCAGTTGCTTCTTTTCTCCCTGGTCTAGGCTTTTGAGAGAGTCCACATATCAAAGACTCAGACTATGTATTAAAAAGACTCAGTCTGTGTTCTAAAAAGTTCTAGACATATGATCAATTTTTCCCCTCTCATATTAATTAAATAGTGGTTTTCATTACTACATTTTAATGGGAGTGTACATGAACACCATTCCCACAACCAAAAGACTGTGTCCCATCCCACCCAGCCTTCCCCCCCTTTCCCACTCTCCACCCTCCCCCTCACCACAGGGTTTTTACTTTGGTGCCCTACTCTCGATTTATTCAGATCCTGTTTTAGTTTCACTTTCTGTTCTTCTTTCTCAACTTCTGTTGATGAGTGGGATCATCCAGTACTCATCTTTGTCTTTCTGACTTAGCCCACTTAGCATAATTCCTTCTAGCTCTGTCCAGGTCGGGTCAGAGAAAGTGGGTTCATTGTTCTTAATAGCTGCATAGTATTCCATTGTGTATATATACCACAGCTTTCTCAGCCACTCATCTGCTTCCAAGTTTTAGCTATTATGAATTGTACTGCTATGAACATAGGAGTACACATATTTTTTGATTGGGAATTATGGAATCCTTGGGGTATATCCCCAGGAGAGGAATTACTGGGTCATATGGAAGGTCTATGTCTAACCTTGTGAGAGTTCTCCAGACTGCTCTCCACAGAGGCTGGACCAATTTACATTCCCACCAGCAGTTCAGAAGGGTTCCTCTGTCTGCACAGCCTCTCCAACATTTGTTGCTGCTGTCCTTTTTGATGTATGCCATTCTCACAGGAGTGAGGTGGTATCTCAATGTTGTCGTTATTTGCATTTCTCTGACAAGCAGTGACCTGGAGCAGTTTTTCATATGTTTGATAGCCTTTTGGATCTACTCTGAAGTGGAGGGTTCTTATGTGGAAAACTGGGAAATGTTAAGCTTGTACAAACTACTACAAACGGTAAATCATTAATTGCTCAACAAATACATTTTTAAAAATAAATGGAATTTATCAGTCAATTCCTCTAGAAGAGGAATTTTACCCAGCAAAAAAATTCATTTGTGTAGTGCCCCGGCCAGCAGGGTGGTGAACAGGGGCTAGGAACCTCAGGACCTGGAATGACAGGGACAAGAGACATGAAAGAACGACAGCAAGGCAGGACTCTGATCAAGCTGCAAAATTTTATTGTGTTCACAGGCATTTTAAGGCTTTGGGGAAGGGGGACCATACTGGGAAGGGGGAGAGATTGCGGTGGAGGGTCCCTTACAACTATTTCTGTTAAACTATAACTATATGGTATGTCACTATAACTATATGGTATGTCACTTAGTTTCTGGCAAACATCCTTTCTACGGGAATTAGAAACTTATCTCAAGGGTTCCTGTTGTTTCAAGGCTTAGCTTTTGTCAAGCAGAGAAATGACTTCTGGCATCTCCTCCTTTCGTTATAATTTAACTGAGGCAGGCTATTGCGGCTGAGGGGCAGAGACCTTAACAGCAGGTTTGGTGGGCATAACCAGAGGGGAGAACTATTGACCCGATTCCTCCCGTGGGGTGACTGTAAAAACAATCTTCCAGCATCTTAAGGCCCTTGGTGACTTTTTGGGGAGGGAAGGGAGAGCCATGGTTTCCAGGGTGCAGACAACTTCAAAGCAGAAGTTCTTTTGTTGCTGACACCAACCTCCATGCAAATCAGGTTTGCTTCACGGGGGACGCAGAGGTGGACTATAAGGTCCTCCCCCTGCAGTGCTTTGCCTTACACCCCTTACTGGTGTCCTTGCCCTGCCAAGGTTGGATGCCTCAATGCATAATTCTGAGTTTTATAATTCTGAGTTTAAGACCATCCGAAAAGGAGGTCTTTCACCCTCAGGTTCAGCCAAGCCTCTGTCAGCCAAATCAAGTCTATGATAATGTATTTGCAAAGGTTTTGATGCCAAGGAGTCAATCTGCCGTTTTATAAAATCAGTAATCTTATTAAAAATAAAGGGTCCTAAGAAACATAGCACGTCTGGTCCTCTGGTGGTGAAATTTTTCTTCTTCACAGAGTGTCAGCTGTGGAATAAGCAAAACTAGGAGGCAAGGACCAGGTAGAGAAGAATTGACATGAAAATATAGGATGGTGTTGTACCAAAATACAGAGGAGGTACATACACATTAGGTGAGGTTCCTTGAACATGAGGAATATTTTGAGAAAAGTGAGCAGTCAATAAACATGCAAAGATGAAGTCAGCAGTGGTAGGTCAGCATAAAGAGAAGACTTGGATAGGCTGGTGAGGTTAGATGGAGTATATACTGCCATGGTGTCCTTTGTGGTAAGGACTTGCCAACAGGGACTCTGTGGATTTTGTAAGAGCAATAATGTCATCCACCATAATAAAAGGAAAACAAACATGGACATCCAGTGTTTAAAAAGAGAAAAAGAATATGACTCTGTGACTGGAAAAGTGGGTGGCTTTGTCAATGAAATACAATAAATGGACAATTCGAATTTTTGTAAATATTAAGAAGGTTTAGTATAGTTACTTCATTGACACTTTAGCCAACTGAATACTGGGGGGTGCATTCCCCCTTTTTTTAATTAATTGACCTTAAGGGTTTTAGTTTTTCTTGTTTGAGCTGTAGCCCACATAAATTTGGAAAAAATATCAACTGAGAAGAAAAAAATGTTTTTGTTTACTAAACATGGGCAGGTGAATTACATCAATCTGCCAGAGAGCATTGGCTTTTATCAATGGAGATTAATCTTAAAAGTCTGAATAGCAAGATATTAATTAAACAATGCAGGAGCCAGTAAAGTGCTGTCACTATGGCAGGTCAAGCGTTAAAATTTTAAGAGGCTTGTAAAAAAATGAGAAAAATTTTAGGATATGAGTGACTTTAGGAGTCATCACACACCCATAAATAAAAAACTAAAAATGTTTAGTTTTAAATCTTACCATATGAGCAGTCAGTTATTCATGTGCAGATGTACCTATAATTATTTACTTAGGGAGAGAACTTGTACCAACTTAATTGATGATCTAATGGTTAGAATTGGCTTGAGTTCTTTCATATGATTTTAGAAGGCTCTTTATTAGAATATACCAATATGTTATAGAAAGTCAATACCTAATGTGTTGACATGATAAAATGTTTACCATTTTTTAGGATTATTTTAAACTGATTAGACAGTTTAAGCACACTATTATACCTTTAGTTTAATAAGATCTTTACTCATCACAAGGCTATCATGAGTAAGCATAGATATAAAACTCTTAATAGATTTTGCTCTTTAGAACTCTAATATGGCAACTTAAAAGGCTAAAATAAAACCTCATAGCTTAAATGTTCAAAATAATAATTTTTTACATCAGGATTTGCCAAAACAAATCTTCTATCAGACCAAAAACACCATTTGCCAAGAATAAATCTCTGACAGCATCTTAAAACAAACCAGATAATTATTAAAAGCAGAAAGATATAAAGAGGAAAACCAGAGCAGAAGCCTCTGGCATGTAAATAATTAACATAACCATTGTGTTATCTTTTACTAACCCAAGCCAGTCTTAAACAATTTTAAGTAAAATGTTAAACTTTGTTTGTTAGTATCTTTGTTTATCACAAAGCTATCACACCCTTAGGGCAGCTATGAACAAGGGTGGGTACACAACTTAAATGATCTTTCACTTTGATTTGGATAGGTAACTTAAAAAGCTAAAATAAACCTTATAGCTGAAATGTTTAAAATAATTTTTTACTGTTAACATTTCTTTTAGATGACCATTTTACACTAAATAATTTTGTTGAATCACATCTGTTGAATAAAAATTTTTTATCAGGCCAGGAATATCATGTTTAACCCTTTTTTTCTTGGCAAGGCCACTGCTCTACACTGACTGGGTTATTAGAAAGCCAGTTCAAGCATGGAATTAACAAATTAACAAACAGTGGCAGTTGGTATTGGGGTGCTGGTAATATTTAGAATTTTTACAAGAGTGAGAGAGACTGCAGAGGCATTTTACCATGCCTAGAGATCTCAGAAAATCTTTTAACTAATGAATTGATGCTGATATTAGCTATCAGAAGGACGAAACTGTCCTATATTTTACTTTGGTAAAGGTGTGCCAACTCTATGAGTCGGGATCTTTAAAACCACATTTAGCTTAACTAAATCTTATTTAAAACTTAAAACAAACTTTAGTTACTTAGGGGTTAACACACATTAATGAAAACAAGGTACAGACTTAAAACAGACATTCTTGGTGAAAAGAAAAAATTTCCCTTTGAAAAGTGGCTTTTGGATTTCTAACTCACAGCCTCCCAGGAGGGGTGTTTGTGGCTAAGAATGATTGACTGAAGTGTTTGCCAATCTGTGGAACAGGAGCTCTGTGCAGTGATTGGCTGTGCGGGCAGAACAGGTGGGCTTAGTTTTCCGCCACACACGGAGAAGCACGGAGAAAAATCTTTGAAAGTTCTTTTTCTAGGCTAAGGTACATTTTACAGTTTTAAAGAAGCAAATCATTAAATTTCTATCAAAAGTGTGTACTGGTTCTCTGATTAATAGCTTTTAAGTTAAAGAGAACGTCTTGTTTGATTGATTTCATTCTTTCTCTTAATAGCTTGCTAGCCAGATAAGATCTCACTCAGAATTGGTTTAACGCTTTCTGAGAGCTCTGAGGGAAGCCAGAGGGAAAAACCTGGATCTTTTTTTTGCTGGCTAGTTTTAAGATAATGCCAAATCAAGAGCCCACAGTTCTTTAACTAATTGTAAATGTTCTCATTTTTCTTCTATTAATTTTCTAAGGGAAGCTGTTTTTTGTGCTAGTTGAGTTTTAGCCTTGGTGGTCTAATCAGTATTATTGGCCAAGTCAAGGACCGGAGCACAAAACGGAGGGGCGGTGGTGTAGGGAGGCAGTCTGGACAAGGAAGAGCGTAGGGGTGGCCGGTCAGGATTATGATATTTGGCCATCTCTTCATCAAGGGATAAGGCCTCTTTAGGAGAAAGACTATCATCAGGCCCATCTTTGGCAGGGGGTCTTAAGGTTGTCAAAGAGGGGCAAATCTTAACAGGAGGGCACTTAGCAGGCAGCCTCAGGGGCGAGTCTCCTGAATCAGGCATGGGAATAGAGACAGACTCACAAACAGAAGGTGGCCGGGAGTGTCCCTGTAAGACTTTTTCTCCCTCTCTCATGACTCCCTGTACATCAGGACAATGTTTATTGACTTTGAGTATATCATTTACTAAATTCCAATAAGAAAAAGCCTGGACTGGAATCTTTTTCTGGACCAAAGGTCTCATAAAATTCTCTTAAACAGTTTCTTACTCTAGCCTATCTTTTTTCATCAATGGTCCCCTCTAAGGGAAAACACGGACAAACATCACTCACAAAATAAAAATTAAAAAAACTTCTTGAAATCCTTTTTCTTAACCCTTACTCCTCGTGTCTTGAGGGACTCCTTGAGTCCTTTAATGAACAAGTCTTGTTTACTGAATTCATGTCCCATGGTATTGCTTACCTCAGCTGCTGTGACACTCCTCCTGATGCAACTCACGGTCGGGTAGTTCCATGCGATCTATGCGAGTCTTTGCATTACCCCCTCGGCCGTGGTGACTCGGTGAATTCGGGTAGGCCTACCCTCTCAATCAGCGGTGTTCCTAGGTCCAGAAGGCTTCTTCGCCCCATGTTCAGGCGCCAGAATGCCCCGGCCAGCGGGGCGGTGAACAGGGGCTAGGAACCTCAGGACCTGGAATGACAGGGACAAGAGACATGAAAGAACGACAGCAAGGCAGGACTCTGATCAAGCTGCAAATTTTTATTGTGTTCACAGGCATTTTAAGGCTTTGGGGAAGGGGGACCATACTGGGAAGGGGGAGAGATTGCTGTGGAGGGTCCCTTACAACTATTTCTGTTAAACTATAACTGTATGGTATGTCATTATAACTATATGGTATGTCACTTAGTTTCTGGCAAGCATCCTTCCTACGGGAATTAGAAACTTATCTCGAGGGCTTCTGTTGTTTCAAGGCTTAGCTTCTGTCAAGCAGATAAATGGCTTCTGGCCGCATAGTACACAGCTTTTCCAGGTTCAATCAAGCCTGACACCAGCATTGAAGGAAACTTGAGGAGCTCCAGTAGTACAGTTAGCGAATGGTACTTACATGAAGAGAGCTTTAGTGAAATGGTTTCTTTCCCTGCCTTTCTGTCTAGTTCTTTCACCTTAAAATGTTAGCCTGTCTCTCAAATCACGCCAAATCATATCATATCTGCTGATCCCAACCTAATTAACACAATGAATACCAACTTTGAATGCTTTACTTCAGACTGTGTCCAGAGACTCAGGCATGGAATGTCAATCCTTCAGCCTCATTACTCAGGTGAGATTTTTCCTTTCATAGCATTCTCTCATTCCATTCCAGGTGGCTCACTCCCTAACAAAGTCCCAAAACATAGATATATATCAGGTCCCATGAGATAGAGCATATGTTTACTTGTATCCATAAATTAGGACAAAATATATACCTGAAAGCAAAAGTGCACAATAGTCTACAGTGAGTCAGTGTGAAGTTCATAATGAAATAGTGTCTTCCTAGACTTAGATACCCTCCTCACCTACTCCCTATTATACTTCCCTCACTCACTCCTAAGCTATACTTATCAAAGCAAGGACTGCAAAAGCTTAATAAGGGCAAGAGACTGGTATACTTTAATGATGACTTTTTAGTCATTAACAGCCCATCCCATCATCTGACGCCCTATTCGGAGAGTCCTGAGATTCCCAAACAGACACAATGGGCCAAGACCTTGAATAAATCCTTCTCTCCATTGTTACTGGTCATCTGCATCAGGAACAAAACAACAGACCCCTTTGTGGACTCCCATAGGACCTTGCCCTCAACTTGGATCAACAAAAGTAGAGAATGTTCCATCCTCTGAAGGGAGGATGAACAACATACTCTATGTTACACCTGAAGTAGATGGGTCCTGATATTGGGGCTGTATGGAACGTTCATACTCAAGACTACAGAATGTGAGCTCAGATCTACAGGGATACAGAGGTCATATAGGCTCCTAAGTTGAATATGGGCCTCAGATCACATCAAATTGAAGGGGTTTACAGTAAATATTTAAACACCTTTCCCATACTAGGGAGCTACTCTCTTCCCAGATCCAACTTTCTGATCCTTTTCCAGCCATGACATCATTTCCCAAGACAATAATTTGGATCCATCTGCATATCAGATTTCAGGCTCAAGGGAAAAAAAAAACTAGTATAGCTTTAGGCCCTTGGAATATAACTTTAATATGCCTATTAGTTAGCTACAAATCAGAGAACTCAGCCTCCCATCTCTTCATCTGCACTACTCCAGCCTTTAGGTTCATGATTAGTCAACACCTTTTTGGCTTTATATGTTAACTCTCTTTTAAGTCACCAGGTTCCAGATGCTACCAGACTTCCTTGGACAGACAACCCCACCAATGTGTCCTGAAGCTCTGAATCCCCAGATCCCTGCCCCAACTAGGGAAAGAGTGAGGAAGGCTGGCACTATGGATCGACCTGTCAACACCCATGTTCAGCGGGGAAATAATTACAGAAATCAGACCTTCCACCTTCTACATCCCACAATGACCTTAGGTCCATACTCCCAGAGGGTTAAAGAATGGGAAAGCTGGGAGTTGGGTGGCTATGCAGCGGGTTAACATGTGGCGCGAAATGCAAGGACCAGAGTAAGGATCCAGGTTTGAGCCCCTAGATCCCCACCTTCAGGGGAGTCGCTTCACAGGCGGTGAAGCAAGTCTGCAGGTGTTTATCTTTCTCTCCCCCTCTATTTATTCCCCTCCTCTCTCTATTCCCTCTGTCCTATCTTACAATGACAACAATAATAACAACAAGGGCAACAAAAGGGGAAAGAAATAAATAAAATTTTAAGAAAGTTTTTAAAAATAGAATAGGAAAGCTATCAAGGGAGGGGATGGGATATGGAGTTCTGGTGGTGGGAAATATGTGGAGTTGTACCCTTCTTATCCTATAGTTTTGTCAGTGTTTCCTTTTTATAAATAAATTAAAATAGTAAAATAAAATAAAACAAACAAAACTTCATCTTGGAGAGGTGAAACTCTTAAAACTCTGGAAACTACCAAGAAAAATAAAGGAGGGGGAGATGTCTTCATCTATGTGAAGTAGTTAATAAAATTGATTAAATTGAAAATCAAATAAGGTGTCCATATGTAAAGTGTTCTTGTTGAATCATTAAATCATAAATTATCTCAAATTCTTTTTCCCAAAAATATCAAATCTTGGGATAGCTTTAAATACAACACCATTTGAAATGAGCATCTCTTCCTATCACATTCCTTGTTTCCTCATGGTAGATTTTTCCCTGTGAACAATTAAATAGTGTGACCCATTGCTATAAACTTGACATATGTTACAAACCATTTTCAAGTTGTTAAGGATTAAAAATATTTCAATGTCCAAAAATATGATTTTATTGTTTTCTTAACTCAATGAAGATGGAAGTCAAATCCAGTGAAACTAAAGGGTAAAATCTGTAAGATTCCTTATCCTAAAATTTATTTTATAGTAAGAATAGATGATTGACAGACTTTTGAAGGATTCTTAATAGTGACACAAAAAAAGTTCTTGCTAAAATATAGAGCCTCAAACCAGAATTTGAATGGCATAAAAGCAATCACTTCCCATTTTTTTAAAAGTCTCAGTCTAGGCTTCTATATAGCTAAAAGATAATTATAAGTACCTGATCAAGTGAATTTCTACCTCTTCCATTTTGCTTTATTTATTGCACCTCGATATATACTCACTTTTAGCAAGTGCTCTTTCCAATGTTTTCACACTGTTTTGTAGGTCCAGGATAGATTTTTTCAGATAAGTTTTGAATTAGTAAATCCTAATTTAACTAGGTTGAAGAAGACTATGCAATTTCATTGTCTAAATCAGCTCTTGAAATTATATTAAACCACACAAACTTTGAAAGAACTTTGTAAATGAATGTATGTGGTATTTCTTGGTAAATAGAGACACTAGTTTTGTGATTTATCAAACTCTTTTCATCCTATATTTGTATTTCTAGGTTAATATTAGAATTCACTCTGCAAATAGTCTACTTGTGTGACAGAGATCTCCAATATATGATTTCTTCTTTGAGGAAAAATGACCAGTAGGTGAGTTATATAATTTATTTGTGTTACTAATTCAGCTATCATAGTCTTATTAACATATATACAGTGGAATACTACTCAACTGCTAAGAATGATGAAATAATCTCCTTTGCCTCATCTTAGATAGACCTTGAAGAAATTATGTGAGATAAGCCAAAAAGAGTAGAATGAATACCAGCTGATCTCATTCATAGGTGGAACTTAAAAAATAAGGACAGAAAGGGAAACACAAAATAAAACTTAGAGTTAGATGTATTGCACCAGTGTAAAGGCCTCCGAAAAAAGAGGGCTGAGGACGGGGTGGATGGAAGTAAAAATGGACCTAAGTTGGGGGTCATTCAGTATTTCTGAGGGATAAGCACACGTGGCACAAAGTGCAAGGACTGGCATAAGGATCCTGGTTCAAACCCTGGCTCCCCACCTGCCCAGAAGTTGCTTCACAGGCAGTGAAGCAGGGTCTGCAGGTATCTTTCTCTCCCCTTCTCTGTCTTCCCCTCCTCTCTCTATTTCTCTTTGTCCTATCCAACAATGATGACATCAGCAACAACAACAATGAAGCAACAAGGGCAACAAAAGGGAAAATAAATAATAATAAAATTTTTTTAAAAAATTGACCAAAGTTGGAGATGACAGTGTTTTGCATACACCTAGCATGGGGAGATGAGAAATTGTACCCAGGTGTCAACGTCTGTATTATAAACTATTAACCACTTAATAGAATAGTAAAAAAAAATTGTGACTGTTGTTTTCTTTATTTTTAATTTTTATTTATAAAAAGGAAACTGCCAGGCTAGAGTCACCAGAGAGAGACCAGGAACTCATGGTGTCATGGTAATACAATTCTTTATTTGTGCGGGAGCACCAGAGTCTGGTGTGAGCACAGTGGGTTAAGGCACATGGTGCCAAACCGAAATGGCTACCTCCTGCTCTGCACGACAGCCCTTCTCCAGGTCAGGATGTGGGAGAGAAAAAAGAAGAAGAGAAGAGAGCAAAACCAGGAACAGAAGCAGGTTTTATGGGATAAAACTGAAAGTGGCAAGTCAGAATGGAGATGGCTAGGAAAGGGGGTAGAGAAAAAAAGGCACACTGGGAACTTCCTTAGCTACCATTACTGTGGTTTTAGCTGGCAGGAATTAGCAATACCCTGAGGAGATAATGTGGTGGGGAGGAGATCTTTAGTCATTTATAAAATAAAGCAGAAGATTCCTATGTAGATAAAGGGACTGGTCATACTAGCATAGGGTGGTTTGCGGGCCCTGCCTAACTTAACCACATCTGCAGAATTTCCCAACAGGAAACACTGACAAAATCATAGAATAAGAGGGGTGCAACTCCACACAATTTACACCACCAAAACTCTGTATCCCATCCCCTTCCCTGATAGCTTTCCTATTCTTTAACCCTCTGGGAGTATTTTATTTCTTTCAGAACTGACTTCACTATTTCCCTCTGCTTTTCTTCATTACCCCCCCTTTAAAAAAAAAACTACAATACATCTTATTTTATTTTAATTACTTTCTTTTTTTCAACCACTAAGTTCATTACTTTTCCCTTATCTCATAGTTTCTCTAGATATTCTCCAATGAACTGGTCATTTTTTATTTATGCAACAAAATTGATGTCATGATTTATTTGACAGTAGTAGACATATCTGAATAGTATTCACACAATAACAAGTTTATTGTCTCAGTAAAAAAAAAGTTACAAGTTGTCTGAATAACCTCAGTTTAATTTTTCCTGTTTCTATCTCATAATTTTTTTAAGTTTTCCTTCCTACAGTGACTTGTTGGTAATAGCACAATTGTTAGAAGAGAAACAATATACAGGGGGAAATTTCATGAGCTGTGAAGTAGTGCAGGTATCTGTATCTCTCCCTATTTCTCCCTCCCCTCTCAGTTTCTTTCTGCCTTCCTCTGTCTCTCCCCTCTCAATTTGTCTGTCTCTATCCATTAGTAAATAAAAATATATATTTTTTAAATCTTTTTTTTAATATTTATTTTATTTATTTATTCCCTTTTGTTTCCCTTGTTGTTTTATTGTTGTAGTTATTATTGTTGTTGTCATTGTTAGATAGGACAGAGAGAAATGGAGAGAGGAGGGGAAGACCTGCAGACCTGCTTCACTGCCTGTGAAGCGACTCCCCTGCAGGTGGGGAGCCGGGGTTCGAACCGGGATCCTTATGCCGGTCCTTGTGCTTTGCACCACCTGCACTTAACCCACTGTGCTACAGTCTGACTCCCATAAAAAATATTTTTTAAAAAGTAAAAAAAAAAAGAAGAGAAACATATAAATATAATTTTACATGACATGGTGACAAAGAATCAATGAAGCAAATGAAGATATGATGAAACAATTATACTGAGCATTTTAATGGTAGCCTTGATGATGAATGGATGTATACAGGACCCTATAGCTTAAGCAGATGCCATAAGTATACTGGAGGAAACTTAGCAAGATCTGTTCTACCAAGTGTTTTTTAGTAGTCATTTTTCCTTAGAGATAAAAAATGTTCCTCTCCTCAGGAATTGGGACAGCATATTTCATCTGAAGGTTTATTATGTTTAAAAAAAATAGAATAGAGGATCAGAATTTTCTTCCATCTTTTTTTTTGTCAAGATTTTATAGCTAAAAACACGCCACATACGAGTGTGCCTTAGTTTTGTGTAGTATTCCCTCTTTCCCATCATTATCCTTAATTCTGAAGCACAAAGATCTTAGAAACAGGCATTTTTCATACATCACTGCTGGGAATCCAGAAGTGATATCACAGTTGTGCTGAAAATTAGTTAATCTGGTAGGGGGGAAACCTGGTCATAAGCACAATCCAGGTTCAAGTCATTCACACTCCACAGTGGATGTGTCATGATATTGCAGAAGGCTTCTGCATATCTCTTTTTTTTCTCTCTGTGATTGTCTCTCTTTATTCAGCCTTTTTGCCCTTCCCTATCTAAAAAAAAATCATCTGGAATGAAGAAGCTGTGCATGTAAGAGCTTTGGTCATGCATATAAAAATAAAAATGTTTAAGGGAAATTTGAATATCTAGTGAAATTACATAAGCATTAAACCAAGGAAATTTCAATCACCTTCCTATAAATGTATCATAAGCAGGGGAAAAATACAAAATGACACATGAAAAAGGTTATTCTTCTTAGTGTTTTTTCTTAATATTAGAACTTTGAAAACCACTACAATGTTTATTAATAAGGAGCTGGTATAATAAATAATGGTACACCCAAATGATGAAGTCTTATGTCATTGCAAAAGAACTCTGCAAAATGCTATGTAACATGTACAGCATGTTATCTTCCATGTAAAAAAGGAGGATTATAAATGTATATTTTTGTATTACTTTTAATAATGGAAGGAGAAACAAAAAAAGCCAATTAAAAATGTTAACTCGAGATAAAGACAGGAAGGAAAAACACAAAAATAAAGCATGAACTGGATTTGGTATATTGAATCAAAGCAAAGGACTCTAGAAGAGGAAAGGAAGAAGCTGCATGCTGTTGAAGTTATGATGTATGGCGGTGGAGAAGGACTTAACTTGGGGGTGAAAATGTTTTACAGACACCTTTCACAAGGAGATGAGAAATTGTAGCCATGTGTCAACAGCAGTGCTATAATCTATATAACCTCAGCTACTCTAATAAAGAAGAAAAATACTTTAAAATGATACTCTGTAGTGGAAGGGTAAGATGGGAAGTAGAAAATGGATAATAAAAAAGGGAAAATAATTTAAAAGAATTATTTACTCTCATTAATAGTTTTCTTAAAATCTTGAAATCTTTTTGGAAGTATATTCATAGACTTTTTCTCAGATTTCACAGGGCATGGGTGATTGACATGCCAATTCTTTAGCTAGCAATTATATAGAGGGACAGTTTTGTCATGTGAATGGTGACAGTATTCCTTTGTGATTTGGAATAAGTCCAGAGTAAAATTGCTCAATATCTGGAAAATTAAAGATGCTCAATGGAAGGAATAAGAAGTGAATTGCACTTGGACAGTAAATGAGTAATTTCTCCCATAGACTAATTTTGATGAAGGCAAATAATTTCCTTATTCAGTGCAGTATTTATCTATAAAGTTTGACACAATGATTGTTACATAGTAAACGTTAATCAAGAATTTTTTATATGAATGAACCTATGAATAATGAAAGTATAAATACTGATGAAAATACTACTGTGTAGATCAGAAAAATCAAAATTGGAGGCATATAACACAAAATCAGATACTCTAAGTATATAAAAAACAGGAGAACCAGATATTCCAGACCTTTAAAGTCATCAATAGTCACTATGTTACTGAATCTAATGTTCATTTCTCAGCTGTGTTACTTAAATCATTAGCAGTATTTCACACTGAAAACATTTCTTCCTTGTTGGTATGCTTCTAAAAACCCCTTCTGTTTCATTGGTTTAATACCCTCTACTTAACACTGTATATTATTTACATAACAACTGTATTCTATTTACATAACCACTGCCTGTATAGGGATTGGTTTGATCGCACTCAAAGCTGCCGTCTATTTACATAAATCACTTTTTCATTTACATAAAGCACCACCCTCCCTCCAGGGCATTGGTGGTTCAGTGGTAGAATTCTTGCCTGCTCCGCCCCCTCTCCTTGTCATACCCTGATTTTCACCAGTCACTTTTCTCTCCACCCTCTCTACGTCACATCCTGTTTACACCCTATTTGGCAAGTATATTATTTTAGTTTTTAGTTTTAGTTTAGTCTAGCTTGGTATAGATTGCGCTGTGTCCTGCACGAATAAAGAGATACTGCGTACAGCTCAACCATGAGTCCCTGGTCGTCTGTTACCTGCCCGTGAAGCCAGCCCATCGAAAACAACACTTCCTATCTACAGACTCTCTTCTCTTGACTTTTAGGATACCACACATTCTTGTTTTATTTTTTGTTATTGGTTATTCATTTCAAAACTACTGATAGTTTGATTCCCTCATCTTTCATGTCTTAATATTGGTCGGCCCTACAACTAAATTCTCATTACTTTTCTCTTTCTATTTTACATTCATTCCCTTCAATAGCAATTGAGGAGGGCCCAATCATAACGTGCTACGTCAAAGCCGGGTTGACGCTTGCAGGGGTCTGTTATGAGGTGTTTGTTCTTTACCTCAGCTGACTGCCAACTCTGTTTCCAAGAGTCTGGAACAGAGAAGTTCAGTGTAGGCCTAGGGGACCAGATTGGGTGATGAGACGTCAAGCATTGGACAGGGTGAGCGAAGATATCCACGTATATTGGCAGGTCCGTTAGAGCGTAGACGTGGGAAATGAACTTAGATGATGCCACATCCTGACGAATATCTGGCGGGGCGATGTTGCTAAGAACTGGCAGCCATGGAACGGGGGTGGAACGGATGGTTCCAGAAATTATCCTCATGGAGGAATATAATTTGGAATCGACCAAGTGGAAATGGAGGCTACAGATCCATACTGGGGCACAGTATTCTGCAGTGGAATAGCATAATGCCAGAGATGATGATCGTAGTGTGGAAGCGCTCGTGCCCCATGAGGAGCTGGCCAGTCTTGCAATGATGTTATTCCTCACGCCCACCTTTGCTGCAGTTTTTATGAGATGACAGAGTGCGATCGAGAGTAACGCCAAGATAGACTGGCTGGGCTTCATGCCGGATTCTCATATTGCCAAGCTGCACATTAAGCTCACGTGAGGCCGAGGCATGGCGTAGATGGAAAACAGATGATACCGTTTTTTGCAGTGCTAGGGATTAGTCGCCATTTTTTATAGTAATCAGATATCAGAGACATGTCTTTTGTGAGTGTTTCCTCGAGGATGTCGAACTTGGATGCCTGAGTTGCACAGCAGATGTCATCGGCGTAGATGAACTTCCTTGAAGAAGTTTCTGGGAGGTCATTGATGTAAATATTAAATAGCGTAGGAGCCAGAACAGAGCCCTGGGGGAGGCCACTTGAGACAAGTCTCCATCTGCTAGACTTGTCACCTAGATGCACCCAGAATCTTCTGTTTTGGAGAAGAAACGATATAGTGTTGGCCACCCATGGAGGCAGACATCTTGAGATCTTGACTAGGAGACCACGGAGCCAGACCGTGTCATAGGCTGCTGTGAGATCAACAAAGACAGCACCCATCTTTAAATTCTTCTGGAATCCATTTTCAATGTAAGTTGAGAGGGCCAGGGCTTGTTCGCAGGTAGATCTTCCTGGGTGGAAACCAGCTTGGGCAGGTGATAGGAATTTCTCTGTAAGAGGAGAAATAGGTGACAGAAGCAGCCTCTCAAGGAGTTTGTAACACACGGAGAGGAGAGAAATTAGTCTATAGCTGGTGGCCAGTGTTGGGTCTTTCTTTGGTTTCAAAACTGCTATTATCTTCTCACGACGCCAAATTTTGGGCATAGATTCAGATTCCAAGATGTGGGACAGGAATGAAGTGAGCCACTTCTTTGCCGCGGGACCCAAGTTAAGAATGAGTTCTGGGGTGATGTGATCACAGGCAGCAGTGTTCCCGGTTTAACCCTCTTCAAAGCGTCTTCCAGTTCAGACAGTGTAAAGGGAGAGAGTTTTGGAGATGGACAAGATAAGCGGAAGTGGGATGACCACTCATGGGAAATTTCTCTTTTCCAGATTGGGTCGATCTTAGCACATCCAACTTGAGTTAGGTGACTGGCCACTGAGTTTGGAGATACGGGAGGATGGGAGATGGGAGGGGGTTGGCTACTGGCACCCAGTCTGTGAAGAAGCTTCCAGGCCTTCCTACTTGAATGGGTGAAGTTCAGACTTTCCATGAGTTGTTGCCAGCGTGTTTGGTGTGCTGCATCCAGGGAGGCAATGAGATGGTCAGCCACATCTGGGTCGCCCGACTCATCATACTGCTTTAGTAGTTGCTCGCATTCAGCATCAAGACAAGGCATATAGTTAGCACGTCTCCCACGAGTAATGGCTTGGGAAGCTGCTTTGAAGATGGCTTGGCGGAAGCACCTGTAGGAATCTTCAGAGGGGATAGAGTTAATTGGAATTGCAGGAATAGATTTGTTGGTAAGATCACTGAACAGACGCCAGTTTGCTTTCCGAAAGTTCCATCTTAGTTTCTCCGAGCATAGAATCAGTAGGAGCTGGAGAACAATGTGGATGATAGCTGGGCGGTGATGACTGTGCGGGAAGATCTTGAGAACTTGTCTCGTAGCGGGAAAGGCTTGGCCGTTGACTGTGCTAATCCAGCACAGGTCGGGTGACGAGTCTTTATTCCAACTAGCACTGTGAAAAGAGCCTGGCTGTTTGGGATCGTATAATAAAATTATGAAGCTGAAGGGTTGTCATTCCACACCTGAAGTCTCTGGACACAGTCTCAAGTGAAGCAAGCTGGGGTGGCACTCATTATGTTGATTAGGTTCTGATTGGTGGATGCAATATTATTTGATATGCATTGAGAGAAGCATGCAGGAAAGTGGGCCCCACCCTAAGGTTCCAGAACTGGGGGAAATATAGGCTCTTTAGTGGAAATGTGAGGTTCCTACTGTCTTAGGATTCAAGAAGACAATGGATAGTTATTGTTATCATCACATTATTTGGTAATTGGGTTAACTAATTTTAGTATTTGGTAATTGGGTTGAAAAGTCCCTTTGTTATAGTTTGCTCTACAATACCCAGCATCTTGTATATAGCTGTGCCACCAGTTGCTTCTGTTCTACCTGGTCTAGGATTTTGAGAGAGTCTACATATCAAAGACTCAACCTATGTATTAAAAAGACTCAGTCTGTGTTTTAAAAAGTTCAAGACATACAATCAATTTTTCCCCTCTCATATTAATTAGTGATTTATATGACTACACTTTAATAGTTTAATACATAAACAGCATTCCCACAACCAAAAGATTGTGTCCCATTCCACCCACCCACCCCCCACCCCCCACTGCCTCAAGAAGCTGAATGTCCACCCTCCCCCTCACCACAGGGTATTTACTTTGGTGCCCTACTCTCATTTTCCTCAGATCCCACTTTTAGTTTCCCTTTCTGTTCTTATTTCTCAACTTCTGTTGATGAGTGGGATCATCCCATACTCATCTTTATCTTTCTAACTTAGCTTACTTAACATAATTCCTTCTAGCCCCATCCAAGATGGGTCAGAGAAGGTGGGTTCATTGTTCTTAATAGCTATGTAGTATTCCATTGTGTATGGCTTCCAGGTATTCCATTCCAGTATTCCATTGTGGCTTCCAGGTTTTAGCTATTATGAATTGTGCTGCTATGAACATAGGGGTACACATATTTTTTTGATTGGGCATTATGGAATCCTTGGGGTATATTCCCAGGAGAGGAATTACTAGGTCATATGGAAGGACCATGTCTAGCCTTTGTGAGAGTTCTCCAGACTGCTCTCCACAGAGGCTGGACCAATTTACATTCCCACCAGCAGTGCAGAAAGGTTCCTCTGTCCCCACAGCCTCTCCAGCATTTGTTGCTACTGTCCTTTTTGATATGCCATTCTCACAGGAGTGAAGTGGTACCTCAATGTTGTCTTTATTTGCATTTCTCTGACAAGCAGCGACCTGGAGCAGTTTTTCATATGTTTTATAGCCTTTTGGATGTCCTCTGAAGTGAATGTTTTGTTCATATCCTCTGCCCATTTTTGGATGTGGTCATTTGCTTTTTTGGTGCTAAGTTTGCTGAGCTCTTTGTATATTCTAGTTATTTGTCTCTTGTCTGATGGATGGCATGTGAAGATCTTCTCCCATTCTGTGAGGGGTCTCTGTTTGTGTGATAGTTTCTTTTGGCTGTGCAGAAGCTTTTCAATTTGATGTAGTCCCATTGGTTTGTTTCTGTTTTAGTCTTTCTTGCAATTGGGTTTATTTCATCAAAGATGTCCTTGAGGTATAGGTGGGAAAGTGTTTTACCAATGTTTTCCTCTAAGTAAGTATTTGATTGTTTCAGCTCTAACATCCAGGTCTTCGATCCATTTGGAGTTTATTTTTGTTTCTGGTGAGATAAAGTTGTTAAATTTCATTCTTCTGCATGTTACAACCCAGTTTTACCAGCACCATTTATTGAAGAGAACCTCCTTCTTCCATTTAATGCTTTGGGACCCCTTATCAAAGATTAGATGTCCATAGGTGTGGGGATTTATTTCTGGGCTTTCTATTCTGTTCCACTGGTCTGTGTGCCTATTTTTGTTCCAGTAACATGCTGTTTTGATGATGATGGCTTTATAATATAGTTTGAGATCTAAGAGTGTGATGCCTCCATTTCTGTTTCTTTTCCTCAAGATGTTTTTGGCAATTCTAAGTGTTTTCTAAGATGTTTATTTATTTTTTTTAACAATTTTTGAAGTTAATAATACTTTAGTGACTAGGAAGATGGCTTGGTGAGTAGAACCAAGTTCCTAGCATTGTATAGGCCAGGGTGATGCTTTTTTTCCTTCTTACTCTTTCTCAATAAAGAAGGGTGGATTATATACACAATGGAATACTACTCAGCTGTTAAAAATGATGAAGGTATCTCCTTTGTGTCTTCTTTGATGGAACTTGAAGACATTAAGTGTGATAAGCCAAAATGGAGAAGGACAAATACTGAATTTAATGTTCTTGTCCAATTATTGGTCATTGGACACCTATGGTGCTTCCAACTTTTGGCTATTATAAATTGTATTGCTATGAATATAGCTGTATACTAATTTAATAATGGTCTTTGGTTACCGCCAGCCCACCACAACACCTAGGGCCCTAGTCAGGTCTCCCATAGTTTCAGTGGGCCTGGAACTTTAATACACATTTTCTCCACAATCACTGGTCACTTGCATCAGTAACATCTTGTGGGCTTCTTCAGGACCAGACCATCACTATTGTAAGGATTGCCCTACTCTCCAAATGAAGGCTGGGTCATCCTACTCTGCCACCATCTTCCAAGACAATATTTTTAGATCTCCTCCATGTTATTTATCAAGCTCCATCAAAAATTACTAAAGTCATGGACCCCTAGGAACATACTTAAAATAGACTTCCTAGCTTCTTTTTATGCTAAATTTCTTATCCTCATGTCTTCTATTTCTACTTTTTGGTCCATGTTTATTAAACATTTTGCCCTGCTTTCTGTCTTACTGCCTTTCATCCAACAAGTTTCATATGTTATTATGATTTTATTCTAAACCTGATCAGATGACCTCACTAATGTGTCCTGGAACTTCATTTCTCTAGAGCCCTGTCCCGCTAGGAAAACATAGAAATAGGCTGGTATTATAAATTGAACTGCCAATGCCCATGTCCAGTGGAGAAGCAATTACAGAATCCAGACCTTTTGGACCCCATAATTTTGGTCCATACTCCTAGAGGTCTGTTTCCTCCCTAACTTGCTGTAGGTGTCACTCAGCTTCTCTCCTCCTCTGTCTCCCCCCCATTTATTTCAACTTCTGGCTGTCTTTATTCAATAAATGAATGAAAATAATTTTAACAAATTTAAAAACTTTATGGAAAAGGAAACAAAAATTAAGTCATGTTAATCATAAAGTATATGAACTATATATTTACCTATACACATTGAAACCTTACATATGATGAAAACAATATATACAATGCTTAGAGTTTATACTTGTAACAAGATCATACACAATTGAAGCAACTATGATAATTTTAATGTGTATGAAATTTATAGGTTGTGTTTCAAAGTAATCAAACACTGTCTCACAGTTAAAGACAGACATTATTTTTCTAATATGTGAAAATCACTAATATATTTACATTTATACATCCATAAAAATAATATACTTAGTGCTGAGGCAATTAGATCAAACTTCATGAATAAAAAATTTGGTGTTGTAGTAAACTGATCTTCTGAGAGATGTTGATTTTTCTTTGTTTGCTTTATTTATGCCTTTGCTCTGTGTATCAGGAACAATTTCATATCCTTCCTGATATCCAACAGAATCACAATGAGAAGAATAGAAAAAAGAAAACATCAAATAAAAAAAAGAAAACATATCAAATACACAGCCTATATATTAAAAAGCCTAGACCAAGTAGATTAGAAGCAGCCAATACCACAGCTATATACAAGATACTGGATACTGTACAGCAAACCATAACAAAAGGACTTTTCAAAGTTAATCCAATTAACAAATAATGTGATGATAACATTAACTATCGATTGTCTTTTTGAACCCTAAGACAGCAGGAACCTCACATCTCCACTATAGAGCCCCTACTTCCCCCAGTCCTGGAACCCTTGGATAGGGCCCACTTTCCTGTATGCCTCTCCCAATCCATACCAAATAATATTGCATCCGCCGATCACAACCTAATCAATGCAACGATTGCCACCTCAACATGCTTCACCTCAGACTGTGTCCAGAGACTTCACGTGTGGAATGACAACCCTTCAGCTTCATTACTCGGGTGAGACCTTTCCTTTCATAGTACACTCTAATTTCATCTCAGGTGGTTCACTTTCTAACAAAGTCCCATAACCTAGATATACACCAGTTTCTGTGAGACAGAGCTTATGTTCACACGTATCCATAAACTACTGCAAAATATATATCTGAAAGCAGAAGTACACTAGAGTTTGCAGTGAGTACCTCCCTAACACTTCCTCTCCACTATTCCAAGCTTTGGGCCCATGATTGCTCAACAATTTGTTTGGCTTCATATGTTAACTCTCTTTTCAATCACCAGGTTCCAGATGCCACCAGGATGCTGGCCAGGCTTCCCTGGATTGAAGACCCCACCAATGTGTCCTGGAGCTCAGCTTCCCCAGAGACACACCCTACTAGGGAAAGAGAGAGGCAGAATGGGAGTATGGACCGAACAGTCAACGCCCATGTTCAGCGGGGAAGCAATTACAGAAGCCAGACCTTCTACCTTCTGCAACCTTCAATGACCCTGGGTCCATGCTCCCAGAGGGATAGAGACTAGGAAAGCTATCAGGGGAGGGGATGGGTTATGGAGATTGGGTGGTGGGAATTGTGTGGAGTTATACCCCTCCTACCTTATGGTTTTGTTAATTAATCCTTTCTTAAATAGAATTAAAAAATAAATAAATAAATAAAATTAAGGAAAAAAAAGTAAAGAAAACATCACCTATCATACTGTTGTTCTGTGTTGCATTTGTTACATGACTATATTTGGTTACTATTATGAGTTTGACTTTTTCTGTGCCTATATATTTGTGCATACAGGATACACATGTAGAGATCAAGCTATGCATCTAGTAATTTAATATTGAAATTATCACTTATTGAAGTGATTAACAGATATTTTATTTAACTATTTATTATATATTATATATTATTTATTTATCTTAGCATGCTAGAACATGCAGCTCTAATAGTCAATATTTTCATGAAATGTTGATGGAACAACAATAACAATATTATCCCTATTAAGACCTCAGAAAAGACTAGCAAACAGAAATACCAATGAAAGTGTAAGTGCTTTGCTTTATAACTTAAATTTATACTCTATTGTCAATAAAATAAGATACAGATTCTAAATACATACACAGGCATGAGCATGAAAGGCTTTGTCTATCATTGGTAGTTTCTCTGGCAGAATTGAAGTATAATTTCATGTTTATCCATATGTGGGTCTGAGAATTGCTCATAAGTCATATCATGCCTTGTAAAGTCCCTGAGTTGCAAGCATCAGGTTTAACCTTCTGTTAGCCTCTTGATCTTGCACACTTATTGATACTAAATAAACAATTATTTACAAACATAATTAATTTGATTGAACACCAGGATAACATAGAAAATCTTAAAGGAAAAGTAAAATTTGTAATACAATTATAAAAATGTATTTATTATGTTAACTTAAACTTTACTATTTAAAGATAGAAGTGTCACAGAAGTAAATATAAATTTTAATTTACCTGATTACTTTTAATTTGATATAAAGGGGGAAACTTTAAAATCTGGGAGAAGAGAAGCTTAACATTTATTATATATTTATGGATTAAAATTCTATTTCAATAGCTTTGACCTCTTCCATTACTTCAATAATTTTTTTCTTTATTTTAATTTTTCTTATCAGTGCACTACTCAACTCTGGTTAACAATGGTATAACAGATTGAACATTGGACTTTAGAGCCTCAGGCATGAAAGCATTTTGCATAGTGATTATGCTATACTCTATACATACTTCAGCAGTGCATCTACATACCTTAGTTCTGTGTCTTTAGATTGCTTTTAAAGTTCTGTAATTAATTCAGTATAACCCAACTCATGTGTATTTCTATTCTTCATGAAGAAAAGTCCAGTGACTCTCAAATTTCCACATACAAAGCTGTTTTTTTTTTAATTATCACTACCATAGTTTCAACAATGTTGGCTGATATATATTTATATACACATACATAAATATATACACATATGTACAAATAGATATGCATACAAATAGATATGTGGAGAAATGTGGAGAGAGAGAGAGAGAGAAAAAGGAAGGGCACTATAGCACTGAAGTGTGTACCATTGCAGTTGCAGCTGGGCTCAAGCTTGGATTAGGTACATGGCATACTGCCCAGGTAAGTTACTTTGCCATCTCTAGAGCTCTTTTATTATTATTATTATTATTTTTGGCTCCAAAGTATGATTACCTTTGTCTTACTTAACCAAGCCATCATGCTCTTAGAAAGGCTAAGAACAATCCTCTTTGTGTAAAAGGCTCTTATTCAACTTTTGCGTCTTCTAGTCCACTTCTTTTACTTAGATCCAACTAATTCAAAAGCATTTTCCTTTTACAAGAACTCTCTACTCCCCTAGGGAAAATAATCCTTTTCACACGTAATACTGGGGTATGTGCAATATATTTTAATTGTCATATTGAATTTTAATGATAGTAATAGATACTGAAAGTGTTAACACCAAAGTCTCAAAGAATTAGCATTGAATTCATATATGCTTCTAAGATTGTGATCTTAGGGAATGTACTTAATTTTTAAGATTAAATTTTCTAATAGGAAAATAAATAATATTAGTAACTGAACAAATTTTTTTAGTTGTTTTGAGTGTTATATTAGGTCATGAATATAAAATATCTCATACAGAATGTATACAAATGTCTATAATTATTTCTTCAGAATTACTGTTATGCAAAGTATAAAATTAAAGCATTATAGCTCTTTAACCATACTATAAGTATTTCTTAAAAAAAAGGGGGGGGACATAAATATTTGTATATCAAAAACATTTACTGAGTGGACTTACCTAAAAGAGGCAATTTTTTCTATATTTTTTCAAATTTAAAAATTCTCTCTCTATATATATCCTTAGATCATATAAACTTCATACTTAAATCATTTTATTAATAATTTTTGAATATTATTTAAAATATTTTATTATTTCTCAGCGTCTATACATAAAATGTACAATAACAATTTAGCAAGATGCAAATGAAATATGTATATAGCACTTAATCAGTCAAAGTAATAGAAATTCTTAGAAACACTGAGAGTTATCAGAGAAGTTTTTGTTTGCTTTTGTAGTTGCCATAATTTATTTCCTTATCCTGCCCTTTCAGATGGACAGAGACTGAGAGAGAGAGGAAAAGACACCATAGCACCAAATCTTCTCAGTACAGTGGAGTCTGGATTTTAGCGTGGGGGTTAAGCACATCTGACAGAGCAGAGGCATGTTCCCAGGGGAGATCTTGCTGGCTTTTCATTAAAGAATTTTTGAGCTTTTGTTTTGGTTACAATATTATATGAATGATTGGTACTATTAAATTGCTATTAGTAACAATAATAATTATCATCTATTAAGTATGTTTTAATTTAATAGCACTCACTCAAAAAAGTTTCATAATATTTGGGTATTACTGCTATCTTTATTTTATGGTGGACAAAATGGGTAAACTAAGTAGCAGACAAGACAATATAACATAAAGAAAATTAGTGAATGAAAGGCTTGAAAAAATTATCCATAATAAATCATTTAGAGGGGAAAGTTTGGAAAGAATGGAAATACTTTATAATCTAGCATTACATTTCCTATGCATATATCCAAAGGGAATGGAAGCACCAATTTAGAAAGATTTATGCATCCTTATATTCACACTCTTTACCATAGTCAAAATATGGAAACAACTTAAAAATGTGACAACAGATGACTGGATAAAGGAGTTATGAAATATATATTCAATGGAACACTATTATTCGATGAAAAATAACATTGTATCATTTGGAACAAAATGGACAGAAATGGAGATTATTATGGCAGGTGAAATGAACAAAGAGATAAAAGGCAACTAATAGATATTTTCACTCATATGCAGATTGTAGATTATTAAAATAAATGAACTTAAAAAAAGGTAGAACATTGTTTCTAGGATTTTGTGAAAATGTATGGTGACTATGGATTGGGGGTTAGAACTTTAGTGGAAAGTGTGGTGACTCAGAGCATGTGAATGTGAAATCATACCCTTGAAATCTTATAATTTAGTAAAATCTGTTAAATCTCTAATTTTAAAAATGTGAACAAAGGAAAGTATTTTGAAATGCAAAAAAAAACAACTGTGTGGAGAGACAGTATATAACTTTTGTCAACATGAGTGTGTTCAAAGAACAGAATATAAAGAAGGAATGAAGGAATGTGAGGTTACTTTTATAGCACTAAGAATATTTCAAAACTAAAGACTCTAGTTGTTAAATCAGACTAAACTGAACAAGACAAACTAAATAAAAAGTAACAGAAACATAGTAATAAAATTATAATGATAAAAATTGAGATAGAAAAATAGAAAAAGAAAGTTTACCTACAAAGGTATTAAACTGACAGAGTTTTGTCAATACTACCTAAGATATCTGAAGAGTGAAATATTTTAAAGCTTCTGAGGGAAAGTAAATGCCCACCTAGAATAAAATCATTACAAAAAAACTTTATTTCCAATTTGGTTTTAATATTTTCACAGTATTAAGTCATCTGATCCCAATTAGAGTCTCTTTAGTTCCGTTAACAATGATAATGTAGTTCTCAGAGTAACAGTTTTATATTTAGATTATAATGCAATATATATATATATATATATATATATATATATATATATATATATATTTGCCCCCAGGGTTACTGCTGGGGTTCAGTACCTGCACAACAAATCCACTACTCCTTTTTATATTTGGTAGGGCAGAAAGAAGTTGAGAGGGGAGGTGGGGATAGAGAGGGAGCAAGAAAAAGAGACACCTAAAACACAGCTTCATTGTTCCTGAAGCTTCCCTCTGTAAGTGAGGAGCTGGAGGTTGCACCTGGGTTCTTGATCATGGCAATGTGAACGCTCAACTGGGTGAGTTACTATCTGGTGCCTTAAATATTTTTAATTAATTTACTTTCTGTTTAATAATTCACTTTTTCTTTGTTCATTGTATGGGCATAGAATCCTCCCAAAATCGATCTACATTTTCAAGCAGTGGACCTATGTTTTCAAGCATTTTAGCAACAATGAATGGACAAGTTCATCCAATATTTATTTAGAAATAGAAAACAATGAAAATAAAATCAAAGTTGGAAGACATACAATTCTTAGTTTTGAAAGGTATATAAAGTTTAGTAATCAAGTAGGGTAGCATTGAGATTAGACACAGGTGAAAGGAACAGAATTGAGTGTCCAGATATAAACCTCTTATTTATAGTCAGATTGATTTTTGACAAAAGTATTGTGACAATCTAGATAGACTACTGTTTTTTTTTATCCCACAAATGGTACCAAAAGCACCTGATGTCTGTGTGAAAAATAGTGCATATTAAGAGCAAAAAATACATCAGCAAAACTTGTAGAAAAACAAATCTAAGAGAAAATCTTTATAACTTTCTTTATATAATGCTTTAAAAAAAGCGAAGATAACAAAAGCACAAGCAATGACAAGAACTAACACAGTGTACACTAGCAAAATTAAGTTTTGTACTTCAGCATCCAGAAGGATAGCCCATTGTGTGGAGTGAAGTTCTAGAATTTGGTTGCTTTTATGGAAATATGGTACATAATATTTGGACAAGTTATTAAGACATAGTGATTGTTCCTCATTAGCTTTCCATCAACTCCTCCTCTTCAGAAAAAGCAAGAATACTGAATGTGAGAACATTCAGTTAACTTTATTGTAGATACATGAAAAAATATCTATTGAAATAACTACATAAAACTCAGTGCATAATTTAAATGATAGTACATAATTATATTGAAATATATTTATTTTAAATATACATGTATAAATATACATATATAGATAGAGAGAGAGACAGAGAGAGAGACAGACAGACAAAAACCAGAGCTCTGAAAAATTCTGTTTTATGCTGGTGTTGGGGATTGAACCTGAGGTCTTAGAACTTCAGACATCGAAGTCTTTTGTAATATATAAGATTTAATTTTTTAATTTTTATTTATTTTCTTGATAGAGACAGAGAGAACCTGAGAAGGGAGTAGGAGAGAGGGAAAGAAACAGAAAAACACCTGCAGCCCTGCTACAGCACTTGTGAAGCTTTCCCCCTACAGGTGGGGACCAGGATCTTGAACCCAGGTCATTGCACACTATAATGTATGTCCTCAGCCAGGAGCACCACCACCACTACGTGGCCCATATATAACACTTTTAAAAGAAAAACTCCCATATGTTTTCTACCAAAAACTTAGATTTCAACTAGTGTCACAAATTTAATGCTCTGTGAAGTTACCACAAGGTATGTCTATCTAAATATTAAACTGGTATGACCCAATTATTGCCTAATTGATCAGAATGGCATTTGCAATATCACATTACTCAAAATCAAATGTTGTTCAGTACTTACTGGGAAGAATTTTATCTAAAGCTTGTACCTACAAAAGCTCATAGAACTCCCTTAATTCCAGTAGTATGCTAATATTTTATCCTTGTAGGAACAAGACTCTACTGAAATAACTTTTTTTGGTAGAGAATGCTGGCTTGTTCATTCACTGGGATTTTCTGCTGTTTCAGAAAGAGGGCTTTAGATGACTTTCATTGCTGTTTGCTAGAGCAATCTGCCATCTCAGCTGTTTTCCCTTACATGACCAAATTAAATTTCTCCTTCTAGCTTTCTAACTGTATCTCCTGAATTCCAATGTGTTTATTCAGGTGTATGATTTTCCAGATAGTTTATGTAGAGTCTTAGAAATAGTCCACTACATGTTTCACTACATTTGTTTTCTTTTGTTAGATTTCAACCTTACTCTGGCATGCCAGGAAATAAAATAATGCCTAACATCTATTTGTATGCTGACAGCTTTTATTCGGTATAGAATAGGTGTATTTTTTCTCTGTTTGATTGTGGATTTGCAAATTTACATCTTGTGAGTGTTACATCAACTAGTGTCAAGTATCATTTAGAGGTCTCAACTTTTTCTTTCACTCTCAATAGTTTCTACTAATCAAATGGAATTGGTTTATCAACTTTTAAAATTTATATAATTTTTATTTATAATAAGGAAATATTGACAAGACCATAGGATAAGAGGGGGTACAATTCCACGCAATTCTCACCACCAGAATGCCGTATCCCATATACTCCCTTGGCAGCTTTCCTGTTCTTTATCCCTCTGGGAGTATGGACCCAGTATCATTATGGGGTACAAAAGGTGGGTGGTCTAGCTTCTGTAATTATTTGCCCGCTGAATATGAGCATTGACAGGTTGATACATACTCTCAGCCTGTCTTTCTCTTTCCCTAGTAGGGCAGGGGTCTGGGGAAGCAGGGCTCCAGGACACATTGGTGGGGTTGTCTGCCCGGGGTCAATAATTTAAGGGTTGATTTTGATTTTTCTATCATTTTCCCATTCCTTATTCCACATATTGAAGAAAGTCATTACTCTTAATTCCAGTCTAAATAATAAGGAACAACAAAAATCGAGCCAATGAGTCAGTCAAATAGAAGATAAGAAAATAACAACACAAATAGAAGACAAAAAAAATAACACTGACAGGTTGGGAATATGGATCGACCTGTCAATGCCCATGTTCAGCAGGGAAGCAATTACAGAAGCCAGACCTTCCACCTTTTGCATCCTACAATGACCTTGGTTCCATACTCCCAGAGGGTTAAAAAATAGGAAAGCTATCAGGGGAAGGGGTGGGATATATAGCTCTGGTGGTAGGAATTGTACCCCTCTTATCCTATTATCTTGTCAGTGTTTCCATTTTATAAATAAAACATTAAAAAAATAACAGGATTTTCAAGGGCAACAGCTTGTATTAGTTAAACTAATAATAGTTCCTATAACAATCACGTTTGAAAATTTCAGTGTCTTTTGCAACTTTTTTCTCTTGTTCAAGAAATGTCACACTACATGCTTTGTTAATTTTTTGTAATAAATTATTATTTAATGCTTAATTGAGGAGATAGTATAACTTTCTACCAGGTTGCATGGAGAAGACAAGATGATGGTGAAAGTTTATCTGCTTAATTTGTTTTGTCTTGGAAGTGATATATAATCCTTATTTTATTTCATTGAGAAAGACTAGTTACAAAATCCCGTATAGCTTCAAAAGACTCTGGAAATCATAGCTCCTGTGTGTGAAGATTACTTAGAGCAGTAACAAAATTTTTAAAAAAGGAACTTTGGTATAGTACTAATTATTTCTCCTACTTAGCAGAAGTAAATGAGAGATTTTTATTAAAAGCATAAAGTCAAACTTTGACTCTTATTTTCAGCTATAGAAAATATAGCTCTTATTTTCAGTTATTGTTTTCTCTCTCTTTTTCATTTTAGGTACATTTTGAAGTTCAATACATAAATCTTCTTCTTTCTTGTAAAGAGGCATGCACTGTCCAAAATTGATATAGCTCAGAGTACTGCTCTTTCTAGTTCTCGCCCGCCAAGAGAATTGGATCATTCCTGTTAATTTCATGGGCCCGCTTGGCCCCGCCCCAAGAAAACCTGCCAGAGTTCCAGAGGAAGAGAGAGAGGGTTCCTGAGTTCCAGAGGAAGAGAGAGTGCTTGCGCCACCGCAAAGAGACAGCAGAGTTCTGTTTGGTGATTAGTTTGTCTTAGTTTATGAATCGTTGTTCCTGAATAAAGAAATACAGCTTCCCTGCCCAGCCGTTGTCTCCGCGTCTTTGTTACCTGCCCGTGAAGCTAGCCCGGCCTGCTAGAGCTTATGAATTTTAACAACAAATGTCTCCCACATGGACCTGACCTGCACATCTCTCAGATAAGTAAAGACAATTTGGCTACCTATGCACTATGGCCTTCTCTTCTGCTTGTGAAGAGATCTCCAAAGGCCTCTGCTCTTTCTTCATGAGACTGTTTCGCTGTTTCTGAAACATTTATCTCTGGACCACTCTGTGGTTTCCACTCGCTCGGGCGAACTCAGAACAGCCAGCGGGAAGAGCCAGCAGGCGGGAGGCAAGGCGCTGAGCTGCCGTTTCCACCTGGTTAAACAGCCAGCCAGCCGGCTGCGTCCAGACAACCCCACGCACCGCGCCCGCAGCCCCGCAGCCCTGCAGCCCCGCAGCCCGCAGGAGGCTGACGCCAGTATGCTGGAGCCCGATGCCAACACGCTGGAGCCCGATTCCACCACACAAGAGCCCGATGCCAGCACACAGGCCAGCCCACAGGAGCCGGCTCTCCACTGTGTGGTGCAGGGCAATGGACGCGTGATCCCTCCACACTGCTCGACCACTGCGAGCAGGGCAGCAGACATGGCAGGGCCATGGGGCAGGGCCGCGGTGGCCTATCATGGCCGCCACCCCTGGGCACCTAGGCCCACGCCTTCTACAAAACTGGCCTGCCTGCCCTCTTGCTATGAATTCTGGAACGATCCCAGGATTCCCGGACCCCCAGACTCCCTGTCGAAACTGGGCACATGAGATCTCCAGCTGCCAGTCCAGTCTGAAGACAGACAAGCTGGAGTACGCAGAGATTTGTACAGAGATCGCAACCTGCAATTCCTAGAAGTGAAGCTGCACGAGAAGCCACCTCCAGATGGTGAACCCCCCCCAACAACTAAGACAGTACAGATTTAAATTCGTGTTTGAAATGACATTTCTTAGTAACAAAGGTTTCTCTCCTTGTGTATTAATGACCATGTTTATATGTATGTTCAAAGTTTGGTAAACAGTAACTTTAAGGCTAAATTCTTACTAGTCAAAGTTAAATGGAAAAGGTTTTCAACGTAATTCTCATAAAGATAAAATTAACTTACATTTAAAATCTGAGGTAAAAATTAGTTAACAAGCAATATATTTTAACTAAGTTGGTCTAAACAAAAGGTTAAATAGACTTGTTGATGTGTAAAACTCTCCATTACCTTCTCTATTAAAATGGTAGATCGCACAATGGCTATGCTAATTATTCTCATGCCTGAGGTTTCCTTTCCTGACTCCATCTTGAATGGGTGTAACAAAAGGTTAAAAGACGTTGTTGCTATATAAAAGTCTCAAATTCCTTCTCTATTAAAAATATGCTAATAACAAGTTTTGTTTCATAGTAAGTAAGTTGCAGCCAGCTGCCTTTAGGACTCTAGGCCGTTCCCCACCCCCATGCAAATGTCCGTCTAGACAGGTATGCCCCCTAGAGGCAAAAAATGTTTTTTTTAAGCTGATAAAGTTTAGCCCACAGAGGCAGATATGGCCCCCTCAGGCCTTCCCTTAGCAGCACACTGGTTCTTGTTACTTGCTTACATGTTTCTCCATGTTTGTGCCAGTTTCTTTTTATAAAAATGCCTGTGCGATATAGGTTTCTGTTCACCCCACACCCTTGATACTGTAGCCATTTAGTTAAAAGAAAAGGGGGAATTGTTGTATGATTTACATTGGGTTCTAGTTCTCCCCCGCCAAGAGAATTGGATCATTCCTGTTAATTTCGTGGGCCTGCTTGGCCCCGCCCCAAAAAACCCCGTGAGAGTTCCAGAGTTGGAGAGTTGCAGAGTAAGAGAGAGTGCTTGCGCTGCCGCAAAGAGACAGCAGAGTTCTGTTTGGTGATTAGTTTGTCTTAGTTTATAAATCGTTGTTCCTGAATAAAAAATTACAGCTGCCCTGCCCAGCCGTTGTCTCTGCGTCTCTGTTACCTGCCATGAAGCTAGACCCACCCAGCTAGAGCCTCTGAAAACTTTAACAACAACTCTTGTTTTGAGCTGTTTTAATATTTCAAAAATTGAAGATACTGTAATATGTATTTACACATCTAATGAAATGTCTTAGTAAAATTATTATTTCACTTATAGGTAATTATTAATTAGTTGCTTAATCTTTTATTACATTGTGTATTCTTACACTTAACATTGTACAAGTGTTAAAACAACTTTTTGTTGTGTGAGAATTCTGGGGTCCTTATCTCCATATTCTAATGCTTGTACTGAGAAAATAAAGGAGAATAAATGAATTAATGCAGTCTAAAGAACAGGACATTTTTCTATTTATATTCATTTCTACATTCACTGAAATTCCTAAAATCATCTCATACTTAAGAGTGAATTAAGATATCTATTCTTTCATGTCTATTGAGTTCAAAGTGGAAATAATGTATATGAAAGATATCACGTAAATGTATAATTTAGGGAGTCGGGTGGTAGCACAGCAGGTTAAGTGCAGTTGGTACAAAGTGCAAGGATGGGGGTTAAGAATCCCTGTTCGAGCCCCTGGATCCCCACCTGCAGGGGAGTCACTTCAGAAGCATGAAGCTGGTCTGCAGGTGTCTTTCTTTCTCTCCCCCTCTCTGTCTTCCCCTCCTCTCTCCATTTCTCTCTAACCTATTCAACAATAACAACATCAATAACAACAACAATAATAACTACAACAATAAAATAACAAGGGCAACAAAAGGGAATAAATAAAATACTTTAAAAAATGTATAACTTAATGTGTTTTGTTTTCTTAGCATTATATAAAGAGCTCAGACAAGTTATTTTCTGATAGAAAATATTTCACAAATTCCTTAAATTATATGTATGTATTATTTGTATGTATTTGCATATGTTTATATGCAAATTAAAATCTTTGATGTGAATACAATATAGTAGAGAAAGACAAGCAAACAAATTATAAATGAAAACTATTGTTTCATTTATTTAGTATTTCAGATAAATTTATCCTTAAAATGTTTATATAGATAATACTTGACAATGGGCCCTAACCATTAAGTGTCAAAAGGAGAGTCTTTTTGACAAATAGTGTTGGAAAAAATTGGACTGAAACATGCAAGCAGATGAAATTGAATCATCACTTAACACCATGCTCAAAAGTTAGTTCCAAGTGGATCAAGGACATGGACATTAGGCCAGAAACTACCACATACATTTTGAAAGATAATCTGGAAATTTATCAGAACACTATACATAGACCTACCCTAAGACCCAGCAATTCCTCTCCTAAAAATTTACTCAAAGAAAACAAAAACACCTATCAGAAGATAATTGGTAATCTTCAGAACTTGAAAGAAACACAAATGTCCAACATCAGATGAGAAGCTAAATAATCTGTGATATATATATATATATATATATATATACAGTGAAATGCTACTCAGCTGTTAAAAATTATGAAGGTATCTTCTTTATATCCTCTTGGATGGAAGTTAAGGGCATCATGTTGAGTAGGATAAGACTGGAGGAGAGAACATAAAGTGAAATATGGAATAATGCTGGCACTCTGGTGGAGTGGATCCAGCCAAGAGATAAGTCACCAACCCTTCCTCTCTGGCTCTAAGGGGCCCAGAGATCAGGAAAGGTGCATCAGGGAGTATTCTGATACAAACACTCATTTATTTGAAGGTGAGTTTGAGTTTATATAGAAAGTTAAACAAAGAACAAAATACATAAAAAATTACAGATTTCTTAAAGTCAGTTTGCCCCTATGGTAGGGGGCTGGTATGACAAGAGTTGATGTGATACATAAAGGTCAAAACAATTAGTCTCCTGATGCAGGTATTTTAATTATCCAAAGGTATTTGAGAAAAGAATAGGGATTAAACCAGTAAGGTGAGATAGAGAAAGAAAAACAAGGCTTGATATAAATTAAGGACATCAAAGGACACAAGGAAATAAGATTTGGGGGCTTTTCATTGTCTGGTGTTAGGGGTGTGTGATAGGGTGTGTTCTTCTTTGTGATCAAAAGATGAAGTGGGTGTGTGAAGTTTGAGTGAGTGAACCTTTAAGCAGGCAACCATTTGGCCTGTCAGCAGGGGGAACTAAGTGTGACATGCCTGTAGGATTTCTGTGAGCTTGAGAGACTAACAAGGAGAAACTGAGTCTGGGAGACTTTTCTCTCTTGGCTCATCTCTATAAGGAGAGAGGCTAACAAGTGGGGTGTCTTTCCCAACCTCCATCCGAGGATGGGGGAGCTTCCCTAAGCTCTACCAAGCTTTCAGATAGTCCCACAGAATAGACATGATGCATTGGTAGGAAGGGAGAGGGAGGAGAGTAAGAAAACTTTGTGGAGCTGGTATATAATGAAACTATGTATGTCAGTGGCTACAATATAAAGCATTAACCCCCACAATAAAAAAAAAGTTCAAGTATTCATTTCATTTTAGGGAAATAATCTACTCATTATTATAGGCTCTCATTATTATTATAGATCCACTAATCTACTGAGATTACAAAGATATTCTATTTTTTTTCTTTTAGCACCAGTTGCTGGGGCTCAGTGCAATACATCACTTCCAGCAACCTTTTTTTCATATTCTATAGTACAGAGAGAAATTGAGAAGGGAGGGTACATAGACAGGGGGATAGCAAAACAGACACTTGCAGACCTGTTCACCACTTATGAAGGGACCCCTCTGCAGGTGGGGAGTGGGGAGGGGTTAGGGTGGAGCTCAAACTGGTATCCTTGTGCTGGTCCTTACAAAAATTTGAACAAATACCATTTTTTATCGGCTGAATATATATGCCTCATTTCAATATCATGTCATATATATATATACAGACACCTACACACACTCACCTGCTGTCATATACACAAGTACATTTTATAATTCACACAAAATACTTATATTTAGGATTATTAAAGTGAACAAAGTTTATATTTCCTTACAATACTTGGATTACTCTGATCATTGATTTTCCACAGAAATGCAGGAACTGTTTCTAACGAGAACAAGAAAACAATGTGAATCTTAACTTCCTTATCATTTATTTTTCTCTCTTCAGACTTCCCCTGCTAAATATTTCTATAGTTATTGATCTCATGACAATTTATATTGTTTTTCAGTGACATCTGAGAAAGCTATTTAGTCTTAAATTTTGGGTGGAAACAGTTAACATGAAAGTATAATTCTAAAAATTTCTGAATCTACTTAAGGTTCATCTACTTTCACTTTATAAGCCCAGTATCTACCATTCAACAAAAGGTCTTTATTTTGCATTATATACATAATCACTAAATACTAAAATATAAGGAAATTACCTTTTTACTATTACTCTCAACTACAGCTCTATCAATTTAAATGACACTAACATGTCATTTAAAATTAACAGTATAGTCAGAGTTTCTCAATTATTCTAAGATTAATGTTTCCCAAGATACCAGTAGCAGGGGAAAATATATCTTTAGACATTTTATGAATAGAGTTAGAAGCAAATTATGTCAAAAAAGATTTAGATAGACACTTAGTATCTTCGTTCTATGTTTAAATGCCTTCAGGTATTCAGCTCTAAGACTAATAAAAAGTAGTTCATTTACATAAATATTTAGAGAAAAATAATGTACTCTGAATTAGAATCAAAAGGTCTAAAATGGAATTTGATGGTTGAAACAAGAGATAGGGCAGTTGCAAATAAGGTAGTTTTATATATTATGCATATTTTATTTTGTTATTAGTATACACAAAAGGTTTGCATAGCAAATAGTGATATTAGTTAAAATCAAAGCAGTGATCAATGAAGTAGAAAACAAAAATACTATTAGGAATATTAATGAAACCAAGAGCTGGTTCTCTGAAAGGATAAATAAAATAGATAAACCACTAGCTACACTCACTAGAAGAATAAAAGAAATAGGTATGGTAAAATCACTCAGAAATGAGAGAGGAAATACAACAACAAATGAGGTAAAGATACAAATGATCATGTAAGACTCTTATGGACATCTGTATCGAAATAAATTTTACAACTTGGAAGAAATGGATTATAACAACTTGGACACAAGAAGCAGGCCAATCACTATTAAAGAAAGTGAAACAGTAAGAAAAATCCTCCTCTTGCCAAAAACGAAATCCAGGGTCCAGATGGCTATAATAATGAATTCCTAAAAGATTCAAAAAAGAACTAATGGGAGGTGGAGCCAAGATGGTGTCTTGGAGGCAGCTGCTGGTGTGAGCTCCCATAATAACGGCTGGATAGGGTAGGATACTGGGCCATCAGCAGTATCCTACCCTAAGAATAAGGAGTCCTAAGTGGGATACCAAGGAAGAGTCCAATATTGGGTTAGAAAACAGAGGAAAAAGAAAGGGAATATTTTGATTATTTCTGAAGTGCACACCTCCCCCCGCCCCATAACCAGACCCCAGGGATTGAGAGCTGCTACTAGCAGGCTCCCCACTCAGCTTTTTTCTTTACCAAGATTCCTGGCTCATCAGGGGTGTCATTCCAATCCTTTTCCTTTTTGATGTCCTTCTCTCTCTCTCTCTCTCTCTCTCTCTCTCTTCCTAAGTGGCTGGAGCTCTATTTGAGTGACAAAATGTCTGACCAATCAGAGCCTCACCCCTGCCCAGGAAAGACTACCTGGAGGTGTTTGTTTGTTTATTTAACAATTGGATGTCTTTGCTCAGGCTTCCTGAGCCAAATTGGAGCCATCCAAGCTGCGGACTGACTGTTAGGGTTTTTTTTACTCTATTTTATTTTATTATTACTATTATATATATGCATCTCCCCTTCCTCCCTCCTTCTTCAGGTTGACCAAAATTAACTGTTATTGTTCTTTCTATTGCTAGGTGAATGGGTGTCCTATCCATTGTGAGAGGAACTTGTTTCACTGTACCTCTTCCGTCCACTCTCCCCTTTTCCCCTCCTCTTAGCTAATTAAAAAAAAACACCTCTTTCCTTTCACTGCTCTTTTTTTTTTGTCTTTTCTAATTCTTGTCTTCTTTTTGTTCTTCCTCCTTTTTCTTCTTTCTGAATTCACTGATACTCATTTGTGAATTATTTTGGGGAAGAAATCTGACTCAGACTGGACTTTTTCTGTGTGTGTCTCTTCTCTACTTCCCTTTCTCCTCTTGCTACCCCTAGAATTTACAGTGGACAGTAGGTTTGCATAATTATATATTCTTGCTTTCCCTTTTTTTCCTTTCTCTTTCTTTTTCATTTGGATTTGGTTGCTATTTATTCTTGGACTGGAGGTGTTGTTTGCTGAACTGGTATTGCTAAAATGCATAAATCCTTCCTTCAGTTACCATTGTTGTAATTTCTGAGACTGGAGACTGCATTTGTCATAAAGGTATTTAGTAAGGATAAAGAAATAATCCTAAAAGCTGCAAGAGATAAACAAAAAGTCACATACAGGGGAAAACTGATAAAACTATCAGCAGACTTCTCCACTCTAACTCTAAAAGCCAGAAGAGAATGGCAAGATATCTATCAAGCCCTCAGTGAAAAAGGGTTTCAGCCAAGGATAATATATCCTGCTAGACTTTCATTTAAACTAGATGAAGGCATCAAAACCTTCTCAGACAAACAATAGTTAAAGGAGGCAACCATCACCAAGCCTGCACTGAAAGAGGTTCTAAAAGACCTCTTATAAACAAGAACATCACTATAATACTTGCCATATATCAGAGCAAATAAAAAATTGTTGAATAATGGTACTACAACACATTAAATCCATAAGATCAATAAATGTCAATGGCTTCAACTCACCCATTAAAAGGCACAGAGTGGGAGGATGGATCAGAAAACACAGCCCAAAGATATGCTGCTTGCAAGAATCCCATCTGTCACAACAAGACAAACACATATTGATACTGAAAGGATGGAAAACCATCATACAGGTTAATGGACCACAAAAAAAAAGGCAGCAACAGCCATTCTCATCTCTGAAACCACAGACTTTAAATTAAATAAAGTAATAAAAGATAGGCAAGGCCATCTCATAATGATTCAAGAACAATCAACAAAGAAAACTTAATAATTATTAACATCTATGCACCCAAGGAGGGACCGTCTAAATACATAAAACACCTATTGAAAGAACTACAAAAATACATGAATAGTAATACAACAATAGTGGAGACTTTAACACTCCACTCTCACACTTAGACAGATCAATGAAGCAGAGACTCAACAAAGATACAAGAGAATTAAATGAAGAGATGGACAGACTAGACCTCCTGAATATTTTCAGAGTCCTTCACCCCCAAAACTGGAATATACATTTTTTCAAATCCAAACAGCTCATACTCAAGGATAGACTACATGTTAGGCTGCAAAGACAGTGTGAACAAATTCAAGGGCATTAAAATCATCTCAAGTATCTTCTCTGACCACAGTGGAGTAAAGTTAACATTTAACAACAA
This sequence comes from Erinaceus europaeus, assembly GCF_950295315.1. Classification (NCBI taxonomy): domain Eukaryota; kingdom Metazoa; phylum Chordata; class Mammalia; order Eulipotyphla; family Erinaceidae; genus Erinaceus; species Erinaceus europaeus. The sequence goes on from NC_080165.1 coordinate 83,269,685, forward strand.
GCAGAAAATTACTAAAAGACACAGAATTTGGAAACTAAACAACATACTGCTTAAGAGCCACTGGGTCAGAGAGACACTCAAGGAAGAAATACAAATGTTCCTGGAAACAAATGGAAATGAAGATACAACCTATCAAAATATTTGGGAAACAGCTAAAGCAGTACTGAGAGGGAAACTCATAGGCATATAATCACATATTAAAGAACAAGAAAAAGCTCAAATAAAAGACCTTACTGCACAGCTTAATAACTTAGAGGAAGAGGAAAAAAGGAACCCTAAAGCAACCAGAAAAACAGAAATCACTAAACTTAGAGCAGAAATAAACAACATCAAAAATAAAAGAACAATAAAAAAGATCAATGAAGCCAAATGTTGGTTCTTTGAAAAATTAAACAAGATTGACAAACCCCTAGCCACACTCAGTACAAAAAAAAAAAGAAAGAAAAGAAAAAGAAAAAAAGAAGGAGGAAGACTCAAATTAATAGAATTGTAAATGATAGAGAAGATATCACAACTGATACTCACCAAAGAAATCCAGAACATCATGCGAAACTTCTAAAAATAACTGTACGCCACCAAGCCAGAGAATCTGGAAGAAATGGATGAATTCCTGGAAATGTATACCCTTCCAAAACTGAACCAAGAAGAACTACAAAACCTTAATGCACCAATCTGATACAAAGAAATCAAAACAGTTATTAAGAATCTTCCCAACAACAAAAGTCCTAGACTAGATGGCTTCACAAATGAATTTTACAAAACCTTCAGGAAACAGTTAATACCTATATTCTAAAGCATCTCCACAATATCAAAGAAACAAGGACATACCCTTCTACCTACTATGAAGCCAACATCACCCTGATATTAAAAGCTGATAGGGACACACAAAAAAAGGAAAATTACAGACCAATATCTCTGATGAACATAGATGCCAAAATATTAGACAAGATGATGGCCAACCAGATACAACCGTATATCAAAAAGATTGTTCATCACGACCAAGTGGGATTAATCCCAGAATGCAAGGCTGGTTCAGCATATGTAAGTCAATCGGTGTCATTCACCACATCATAAAAGCAAAACCAAAATGCACATGATTATCTCAATAGATGCAGAGAAAGCCATTGACAAAATCCAACACCATTCATGCTCAAAACACTACAAAAAAGGGAATAGATGAGAAATTCCTCAAGATAGTGGAGTCCATGTACAACAAACCTGCAGCCGACAACATACTCAATAGAAGCTCAAAGCATTTCCTCTCAGATCGGGGAATAGACAAAGTTGTCCACTATCACCTTTACTCTTCAACATAGTATTGGAAGACCTTTCTATAGCAATCAGGCAAGAGAAAGAAATTAAAGGAATACAGATTGGAAGGGAAAAAGTCAAGCTATCACTACTTGCAGATGATATGATAGTATAATAGAAAAACCTAAAGAATCCAGCAGAAAAACACTGGAAGTTAATGGGCAATATACAAGGTGTTCAGGCTACAAAATCAATATATAAAAATCAGTGGCATTTCTTTATGCAAACAATATATCTGAAGAAGAAGACATCCAAAAATCACTAGCATTCACTGTTTCAGCAAAATCAGTAAAATACCTAGAAATAAAGTTGACCAAAAGAAGTGAAAGACTTTTATACTGAAAACTATGAGTCGTTATTCAGGGAAGTAGAAACTGATACCAAGAAATGGAAAGACATCCCATGCTCATGGGTTTGAGGAATAAATATCATCAAAATGAATATTCTCCCAAAAGTGATATATACATTTAACATGATACCCATGAAAGTTCCACCAAGCTTCTTTAAGAGAATAGAATGAAAACTACAATCATTTATCTGGAACCAGAAAACATTCAGAATTGCCATAAAAATTTTGAGGAAAAGAAACAGAAATGGAGGCATCACACTCCCATATCTCAAACTATAAGGCCATCATCATCAAAACAGCATGGTACTGGAACAAAAATAGGCACAAAGACCAATGGAACAGAATTGAAAGCCCAGAACTAAACCCCCACACCTATGGACATCTAATCTTTGATAAGGGGGCCCAAAGGATTAAATGGAAAAAGGAGGCTCTCTTCAATCAATGGTGCTGGGAAAAGCTAGGTTGAAACATGAAGAAGAATGAAACTGAACCACCTTATCTCACCAGAAACAAAAATCAACTCCAGTTGTATCAAGGACCTGGATGTTAGACCAGAAACTATCAAATACTTAGAGGAAAATATTGGTGGAACACTTCCCACCTAAACCTCAAGGACATCTTTGATGATATTAACCCAACTGCAAGGAAGACCAATGGGAATACATTAAATTGAAAATCTGCACGGTCAAAGAAACTATCACAGAAACAAGGAGACCCCTCACAGAATGGGAGATCTTCACATGCCATACATCAGACAAGAGACTAATCACCAAATTATACAAAGAGCTCAGCAAACTTAGCATTAAAAAAATCAAATGACCACATCCAAAAATGGGCAGAGGATATGAACAAAACATTCACTTCAGAGGAGATCCAAAAGGCTATGAAACATATGAAAAATTGCTTCAGGTTTCTACTTGTCAGAGAAATGCAAATAAAGACAACACTGAGATACCATGTCACTCCTATAAGAATGACATATGTCAAAAAGTACAACAGCAACAATTGCTGGAGAGGCTGTGGGGACAGAGGAACCCTCCTGCACTGCTGGTGGGAATGTACATTGGTCCTGCCTCTGTGGAGAGCAGTTTGGATAATTCTCACAAGGCTAGACATGGACCTTCCATATGATCCAGTCATTCCTCTCCTGGGGAAATACCCCAAGAACTCCATAACATCAAACCAAAAAGATATGTGTACTCCTAGGTTCATAGCAGCACAATTCATAATAGCTAAAACCTGGAGGCAACCCAGGTTCCCAACAACAGATGAGTGGCTGAGAAAGCTGCGGTATATATACACAATGGAATACTACGCAATTATTAAGAACAATGAACCCACCTTCTCTGACCCATCTTGGATGGAGCTAGAAGGAATTATGTTAAGTGAGCTAAGCCAGAAAGATAAAGGTGAGTATGGGAGGGAATCAGCAGTAGTGCAGCGGGTTAAGAGCATGTGGTGCAAAGTACAAGGACTGGCCTAAGGATCCCTGTTAGAGCCTCTGGCTCCCCACTTTCAGGGGAGATAAAGCAGGTGTGCAAGTGTCTCTATTTCTCTCCCCTTCTGTCTTCCCTCTCTTTCTCCATGTCTCTCTGTCTTATCTAACAACAATGTCATCAGCAACAATAAGTACAACAATAGAAAACACAAGGGCAACAAATAGGGAAAAATAAATATTCTTAAAAAACGGAAGAGTATGGTATAATCCCCCTCATAAACAGATGTTGAGAAAGAATAACAGAAAGGGAAACTCAAATTGGGATCTGTCTAAATTTGTATTAGGGCACTAAAGTAAAAACCCTGGGTGGAGGGTGTGGGTGGATGTTCAGCTTCATTGGGGGGAGGGTCTATGGGATCATACACAGTCTTTTGGTGGTGGGAATGGTTTTTATGTACACTTCTATTAATTTGTAGTCCTATAAATCACTATTTTTAAAATTTATTTATTTATTTTATATATGTATTTTTTTCCCTTTTGTTGTCCTTGGTTTTTTTCACTGTTGTTGTAGTTATTATTTTTGTTGTTATTGATGTTGTCATTGTTAGGATGGAGAGAAATGGAGAGAGAATGGGAAGACAGAGAGGGGGAGAGAAAGATAGACACCTGCAGACCCGCTTCACCACTTGTGAAGCAACCCCTCTGCAGGTGGGGAGCTGGGGTCTCGAACTGGGATCCTTATGCCAGTCCTTGTGTTTTATGCCACATCTGATTAACCCTTGCTACTGCCCAACTCCCACAAATTACTATTTAAGTAAAATGAGAGGGGAAAGCTGACTGAATGTCTCAAACTTTTGAAAGCACAGACTGGGTCTTTTTAATACATAGGCTGAGTCTTTGATAAGTTGACTCTCTTAAAAATTTAGTACAGGGAGAATAAAAGCAATTGATGGCATAGCTATATGTAAATAATGTCAAAGTAGATATAATATGGTGATGGTGTGTATGATACAACAAATCCTAACAAAGGGATTTTTTTCCAAGTTAACCCAATTGCCAAACAATGTGGTTATTGAAATAACTACCTATTGCCTTCTTTAACCCTAAGACAACAGGAATCTCCCACTTCCTCTATAGAGCCAATGTTTCTCCCAAACCTGGAACCTCTGGGGTGGGGCACACTTGCCTGCATGCTTCTCTCAAGTCATACCAAATGATATTGCATCCACCAATTCCAACCTAGTCAATGCAATGATTACCATTTCAGCATGCTTCACCTCAGACTGTGTATAGAGACGTCAGGCATGGAATGCCAACCTTTCACATTCATCACTTGGGTGAGACCTTTCCTTTCATGGTATTCTCTAATTCCATTCCAGGAGGTTCACTTTCTAACAAAGTCCCAAAACCTAGATATAGTCCAGGTCCCGTTAGAGCATATGTTCATATGTATCCATAAACTAGGGCAAATATATATACCTGAACGCAAAAATGCATAATAGTCTGTAGTGAGTCAGTATGAAGGTCATAATGAAATAGTGTCCACTTAGACTTAGATACCCTCCTCACCTACTTCCTATAACAGTTCTCCCACTCAATCCAAAGCTATCCCTATCAAAGCAAGGACTGCAAAAGCTAAATAAGGGCAAGAGACTGGTGTCAGGCCTTAAGCCAGCCCCCCCCACTCTGCTCCATGCTACATTGCTGACATTATGGTCTATTTACATAATAATTGTTTTGCCTGAAAGATCCCCAATTTTGATCTATATTCTTTCTACTTTGAGACCTGCACTATTAATCCCGCCAGTTAAAACCCTAGCAACCATTGCTATGGAAGCTTTCTACCTTCCCGCTATTTCTTTTCTCCACCCCCTTTCCCAGACATCTCCATTCCCAACTTGCCATTTCTAGTTTTACCCTATAAATATCACTTCTGTTCCTGGTTTCTCTCTCTTTTTTCTCCCACATCCTAACATGGAGAAGTGCTGGTGCAGAGTGGGAGGCGGATATTGCTGTTTGGCACCATGTGGCTTAACCCAGTGTGCTCAAACCCGACTCTGGGGTGTACACATGAATAAAGATTTGTATTACTACCACCACAAGCTTGATTCCTGGATCCTCTCTCCCACCTGTGACACTAGCCAGGCAGACTGGCATACTTTAACAATTACTTTTTAGTCACTATCAGGTCATTCCACCAGCTGGGGCCTTAATCGGGGAATCCTGAGATTCCCAAACATACCTGATGGACCTAGAACTGGAATAAATCCCTCTCTACATTGTTACTGGTCATTTCTATCAGGAACAAAACAATAGACCTATTTATGGGTCCCCATAGGACATTGCCCTCAATTTGGATCAATGATGGTAGAGAATGTCCCATCCTCTGAAGGGAGGATGGACAACATACTCTATGCTACAACTGAGGATGATGGATTGATACTGAGGTAGCATGGAATGTTCTTACTCATGACCACAGAATGTGAGCTCAAATCTAGAGGAATGCAGAGGTCACACAGACTCCTAAACTAATTATGGGCCCCAGATCACATCAAATTGATGGGGTTTATAGTCAAAAATATTTATACCCCTTTCCCATATTAGGGAGCTACTCTGTTCCCTAATCCAGCTTTCTGGTCCTTTTCCCAGCCATGATATCATCTCCCCAGACAATAACTTGGATCTATTTGCATATCAGATTTCAAACTCAGGCAAAAACAAAAAACAAAACCAAAAACAAACAAACAAAAAAACAACTCTAGTATAGCTACAGGCCCTTTGAAATATAACTAAAATATGCCTACTAGCTATCTACAAAATGGAGGACTCCCCAACACTTCATCTACACTATTCCAGCCTTTAGGTCCATGATTGTTCAACAATTTGTTTGGCTTTGTATGTTAACTCTCTTTTCAGCCACCAGGTTCCAGATGCTAGCAGGATGTGACCAGACTTCCCTGGACAGACAACCCCACCAATGTGCCATGGAGCTCTGCTTTCCCAGAGCCCTTCCCCATTAGGGAAAGGGAGACACAGGCTGGGAGTACGGTTTGACCTATCAACCCCCATGTTCAGCAGGGAAGCAACTACAGAAGCCAGACCTCCCAGCTTCTGCATCCCACAATGATTTTGGATCCATACTCCCAGAGGGTTAAAGAATAGGAAAGCTATCAGTGGAGGGGATGGGATATGGAGGTCTGATGGTGGGAATTGTGTGGAGTTGTACCCCTCTTATCCTATGGTTTTGGCAATGTTTCCCTTTTATAAATAAAAAATAATAATAAAAAAACTAACATCCATCCTCCTCAAAGTCTTTGAGAAAGCAGAAGAGGGAATACTTATAAACACATTCTATGAGGCCAACATCACTCTGATCCCCAAAACAGGAAAGAACTCCACCAAAAAAGAAAATGATAGATCTATATATCTGATGAAGAATGACACAAAAACCCTCAATAAAATCTTGCCTAATGGAATCCAACAACACTATAAGATAATAATCCATCAAGAAAAAGTGCAAAAGAAAGGGAATAAATAAATTGTGAATGTTCAAGACTTCAACCATACACACCCGAACCAATTACCAAAGAAAACTAAGAAAAGGAGAATTATTTGGGAAATTCAAGATTAACTTTCAATTCCTGATCAAGTATCTATCTACCTAGTATGCTCATTAATCCAATGTTACTGATGTTAAAAAGGAAAATACAGCAAAAAGATGCATATGATTAGATAGCAGTTAGGAAAGGTTGATCCACTGACTTCTCAGTCTGGAAAATTACAGAAAGTGGGTTCTGTCTATTTTTACCAGCATTAGATTAGATATTTGAAGCTGAATTGGAAGCCAAGATGTGTGTGGATGAGAAGTAAATAGTTTAATGTTCTCACAGAGAACACCAGGAAAATGAAATAGCTTTATAAAGGCATATTCTATTATGCCAAGGGATTCTGCTTGGTTGTAGTCTCTCATTACCATGTTCTGAAGGATTTTTATAACGTACATTAAATCATAGACAATGAGCTAGAACAGTTGTGAAGGTTATTAAACAGCATAGTGACCTTACCAGGGAAAATCACACAGAAAATTCTTTTTCCTCTGTTTTCTTATGGCCTCAACACTAGTAGTTAAGTGTAAGAAGATAGAAAGTTAAATGTAGAAATAATAGGGCATATCTCTTTATACTCATATTAAATAAAACCCAGGCAAGTTATAGAAAGAGTATCAGCATGTACAACTATTGTTACTAATTTTGCTCATTCTTCAATAAAAAATTGATTCAGTTGTAAAAAGGGAATATCTGTGTTGGTGAGATTGCTCACACAGGAGAGCATCTCCTTTGCCTTGCACATGACCCAAGTTCAAATCCCCAATACACCATATGAGAGTGCTCTAGCACTGAAGAAACTTTGATACTGTGGTGCTCTTTCTCTCTGACAATCTGACTTTTTATTTGAAAATGTTGACTGTAAAACTCTGATGACACAATAACAACAACAACAAAAAATATCAAATGAGTATTTAAAGTTCAGACTAAGGTGTTCACAGTAGGAAAGTAAGACCTTGTAGTTTCAAGCACCATGCTAATAATAAGTAATGATGAATAAAACAAATAAAATAAATAAAAACAAATAAAGCTTTATGAAACATTCTCCATTTTATGTAACATAGATGTAGACTATAAATTATTAAGAGCAAATTATCCATATACAGAGAAATGAGTGACATGAATATATGGCTCCGAGTTCTAAAGAATACTTTTAGAATTACACAGACGTCTTTAGAATCTATATCTGTCTCAGTTTCAAGTCCCTGGGAGTAGAAAACTGATTGTCCAAGTCAAATTTAGCAGGGATGGCTAGGTTGCAAGAAAGACATGCAGAATTTATCTAATTCTTTTTTATTATTATTTTTTTTATTTATGAAAAGAAAAGGTTGGCAAAACCATAGGATAAGAGGGGTACAACTACACACAATTCCCACCACCAGACCTCGGTATCCCATCCCCTCCACTTATAGCTTTCCTATTCTTTAACCCTCTGGGAGTATGGATCCAAAATCATTATGGGATGCAGAAGGTGGAAGGTCTGACTTTTGTAATTGCTTCCCCACTGAACATGGGCATTGACAGGTTGATTCATACTCCCAGGCTGTCTCTCCCTTTCCCTAGTGGGGAAGGGCTGGAGTTTTTTTTTTGTTTGTTTGTTTGTTTTTGTTTTTTGCCTGAGCCTGAAATCTGATATGCAAGTAGATTCAAGTTATTGTCTGGGGAGATGATGTCATGGCTGGGAAAAGGACCAGAAAGCTGGATCAGGGAAGAGAGTAGTTCCCTAATATGGAAAGGGGTATAAATATTGTTGATTATAAACCCCATCGCTTTGATGTGATCGGGGGCCGATAATTAGTTTAGGAACCTGAGGAAGATGGGTCAACACTGGGGCAGCATGGATTTATCTAATTCTTGTTGTATTGGTTGTACTGTTTGACTGGTATCTGTGACTCTACCTGAAAGCTATCTCACTCTCAACAATGATTTCCAGTGTTCACATAAAGTTTCATCAGTCACAATGTAAACAATGCTTTATAAAGAGTAATCCAAGTATCAATAATGCAGTATCTTTACTTACATACAAGGGTTAGAAATCGAATAACATTTATACTTGTATATATTATTTAAAATTCACCATTAAAAGTCCAAGCCTTAACTTAACTTTTCTCCTTGGTTCTGAAGTAACATTAATCTATAAAACATGTTAAGTTTTAGGTAAAATGTACATGCTGCACTTCAATTTATATTAACAATCTACTTTCTTTTTTATTTTAATTTTTATTTAAGAAAGGAGACATTAACAAAACTATAGGATAAGAGGGGTACAGTTCCACACAATTCCCACCACCCGATCTCCATATCCCATACTCTCCCCTGATAGCTTTTCCATTCTCTATCCCTCTGGGAGTATGGACCCAGGGTCGTTGTGGGTTACAGAAGGTGGAAGGTCTGGCTTCTGTAATTGCTTCGCCGCTGAACATGGGAGTTGACTGGTCTATTCATACTCCCAGTCTGCCTCTCTCTTTCCCTGATAGGGTGGGTCTCTAGGGAAGTGGAGCTCCAGGACACATTGGTGGGGTCATCTGTCCAGGGAAGTCTGGTCGGCAGCGTGCTGGCATCCAGAACCTGGTCGCTGAAAAGAGAGTTAACATACAAAGCCAAACAAATTGTTGAACAATCATGGACCTAAAGGCTAGAACAGTGTATATGAAGTGATGGGAAGTATTACCTATAGGCTCTTCTGTACTTCTGCTTTCAGGTATATATTTTTCCCCTAGTTTATGGGCAAGGGTGAACCTATGCTCTATCTCAGGGGACCTGGACTATATTTAGGTTTGGGGACTTTATTAGGGAGTGGAACACCTGGAATGGAATTAGAGAATACTATGAAAGGAAAGGTCTTACCCGAGTGATGAAGCTGAAGGGTTGTCATTCCACACCTGAAGTCTCTGGACACAGTCTGAAGTGAAGCATGCTGGGGTGTCACTCGTTGCGTTGATTGGGTTGTGATCCGCGGATGCAATATTATTTGATTTGGATTGAGAGAAGCATGCAGGAAAGTGGGCCCTATCCTAAGGTTCCAGGACTGGGGGAAATATAGGATCTATAGTGGAAATGTGAGGTTCCTTCTGTCTTAGGTTCAGGAAGACAATGGATAGTTATTGTTATCATCACATTATTTGGTGATTGGGTTAACTTTTGAAAATTCCCTTTGTTAGGGTTTGGGGTATAATACCCATCATCTTGTATATAGCTGTGCTACCAGTTGCTTCTTTTCTCCCTGGTCTAGGCTTTTGAGACAGTCAACATATCAAAGATAATCTACTTTCTATCTACCAACTTAATTCCCTCTTTATTTTCTAGTCTCTACCTCTCCCTCATTAGTGATCATTGTTTTCTCAGTGCACTATTAGTAGTATACAGTTATTTAATAACTAAGAATGTTAATATTGTTCACTTTGTCTAGCTGGTATCTTCTACATTTTTCCATCATATTTTATTATTTACCCTTTTAATTATTCAGTTTTTTTCTACTAATAGAGGTAATGAGAGATTTCGTGATGACTCATTTTTCATCTTCCATTCTATCCATTGTTGAATTTCACCTAGAATAATTTTATGCATAATAGTTGTCTACAGAAGGGAAAAAGGCAAAGGAATAATACAAAGAATGGAAGATAACTTAGGAAGAGCAACAAAGATGGAAAAGAAAACAAATTTATTGAAGATGAGAAGAAAAGAGAAAATATAAAAGGAGGGCAGGCATAAGGATTGCTCTCTTTCTAATCCATTAAGGAAAGCAAAATTATCCTAACTGAAAAATAAAACTTGTAATACTGTTTGACTAAATATTGAATTGGGTACTTATGATTCAAAATGCTGTCTAAGTAATTGTTGTGTTTACTTCTAGGTGAAAAATACAACTTGCAGGAGTTGGGCGGTAGCGCAGTCGGCTTGTTAAGGGCACGTGGTGCAAAGTGTTAATGGACTGGCGTAAGGATCCCAGTTTGAGCCCCAGGCTACCCACCTGTAGGGGAGTTGCTTCACAGGCTGTGAAGCAGGTCTGCAAGTGTCTCTCTTTCTCTCCCTTTCTCTGCTTTCCCCTCCTCTCTCCATTTCTCTCTTACCATCCAACAACGACTACATCAAGATCAACAACAATAACTACAACAATAAAACAAGGGCAACAAAAGGGAATTAATAAATTAAATATTTTTAAAAAGAAAAATATTACTTGCATTTGTTTTATTTTTAAAAAATATTTATTTATTCCATTTTGTTGCCCTTGTTGTTTTATTGTTGTAATTATTTTTGTTGTTGTTGTTGGATAGGACAAAAATGGAGAGAGGAGGGGAAGACAAATAAGGGGAGAGGAAGACACCTGAAGACCTGCTTCACCTGTGAAGCAGCTCCAATGCAGGCTCCAATGCAGGTGGGGAGCCGGGGACTCGAACTGGGATCCTTCTGCCAGTCCTTATGCTTTGTGCCAACTGCGCTTAACACGGTGTGCTACCGCTGGACTCCCGCATTTGTTTTATTATGTTCAGAATCTTGTTATCATTTTGAGAGACATAGGTGTGTGAAAGAACCAAGAACTAACAGATCAGCCATATTATCTGGTTGATCATTTCACATTTGTTCTGGTAAATAATATATATATACATATACATACATAGACATGGAGTAATTTAAAGACTGGATGAAAAATATAGAGCAACTGTTTGAGGATCGGGTTCCATTCATGTCCAGTCAAAACTAGTTTGTTTAATGGTGCTTACAGTCATATTAGCAAGTCTCAGGCCTCCCAGAATTGTTTAATTGCTTCTTTAAGATTTTCCACTAATCAGAACTACACTGAATATACCAATACATTTTCTTTTCAGGTTTTTTTTTTTTTTTAATCTAAGCACACAGTTAGATTCTTTGTTCTTTGAGCTGTAGTTCTGAAGCCTTGGGAAAATGTTTAGCTGTAATACTCACTCCAGCTATAATAATGAATCTACAAAGCTACAGCTGTAGTGTAATGTACTTTAACTTGATAAGAGTTTTGGTTTCTGGACCAATGGTTGCTAATTAATGTGGCCAATTACTGTTTGTTAGTAAAGGATTTGGATCATGATTTTTAGGCACTAGGGAATAAGTGACAATGATAGTTGGGTGATTCTAAGAGAAAGGGGTTTTGTTCTTCCAGAACAGTTCATAAGTATTTTAGTCATAGCTACTGTAATTCTTTACTAGAGTCCTTAACTAAGTATTTACATGTTTAGTCTGTGAATTCTTTGTGAGCAAAAATACTATCTTGATCATTTTTTCTCTTAGCACAATGTCTAGATAAGAGTAAGGATTTAATTAATAATCTGAATTATTTTTTTATTTATGAGAGTGAGAGAAAAAGAGAGCAGAATACTGTTTATCTTTGGCATGAGACAGTGCTGAGGACTAAGTTTGAAGCTTCAAGTATGCGAATCCTGTGCTTTCATGTTGAACTATTTTCTTGACCCTTCATATATACATAGTTTTTCAAGAATGATTAGATTTGTATAGTTTAGAATTTGATGGATTAATAGAATCTAGGACTGAAGTGAAGGAGTAATTATATAGAACTCCATAGATTTGTGGCGTGTCTGGCAGAAAGTCTCCTAGCTATAATCACTGCAACAACTGCCAGCATACCACTGCTAATTTCAACATTGAGAAGTTTTGTTTACTTTCTCAACAGCTCACTTCCTGACTAGGTCTTCAACATTTGACTACATTTGATGGCTAATGCTCAGGTTTCCTCCATAGCTGGGTCTTCATTTCAAAAGTACTTAATCCACTTAAATAACTGACCCTGAAAAAGGAATGCAGGAATGTTTAGGGGCTCAGCCAGAACTTACTCTTGCCACTGTGGTGATTAATTTGTGAGGTAGAACAGTTGTGTTAGCATCAAGCCAGGCAATGTTGAACTTTGTTCTGCCAAATTGTAATCAGGAAACACTAAGGTCATTTACTTAATCAATTTATAAAGGTTATGGTTTCAGAAGTCAGTAATAGGCACACAACAAAGAATGTAGTCAATGAACACTGTAAAAAGTGTGCAGACTTAAGGAAGTGGTAAAAGATGATGAACTAACAAAACAGGAAATTGTTTCCACCTGAGGACTGTTAAGGAAATGAGAAAAAAAGAGATTAAAACTTCATCACAGCTGAACATAGAGTGTGATCACTGATTTGAGATACATCCCTGGAGACAGTTCTCTGTCAGAACAATGGCAAGGTGAGTTACATATCCTGATCTCTCCTCTCACACTCTGTTCTTTCTTATTTCTTCAAATTCCCACACCTACCCAGCAGCCAAAGTTACATAGATCCTAGGAAAAGAAGACTTTAAGGGTAAGACTTGGAGTCCAAAGCAAATTAGAAAAAGTGTTGAGAAAAAAAAATCTGGAGAAAAGTATAATACTAAAATTATCTTTCATTGTCAATTTCCATTTCTGTGAACTGAATATTAAACTCATATTCTCTTAATACATATGACTTGAACTAAAAATGAATAATACTTATCATGAAGTATTATATTGCTAATACTTGATAATTTTATTTTTATTTTATTAGTGATTTAATAATGATCAACAAAACCATAGGATAAGAGGGGTACAAATTCACACAGCTCCCACCACCAAGTTTAAACATCCCATCTCCTCTACTGGAAGCTTCCCTATTCTTTATCCCTCTCAGAGTATGGACCAAAGATATTCAGGGGGTGCAGAAAGTGGGAGATCTGACTTCTGTAATTGCTTCTCCTCTGGACATGGGCATTGACAGGTAGATCCATACCCCCAGCCTGTTTCTATCTTTTCCTAGTGGAGTAGGTTTCTGGGGAGATAAGATTCCAGGACACATTGGTGAGGTCATCTGCCCAGGGAAATCAAGTTAAATTTTAAATATTCTTGGAAAATTGCTCAAGGCTCTAATCATAGATTACCTAATTTGTAAATAAAGTTATTTTCTAATTAGCCTCTTATTTCAAAACATAAAATAGAATCCAAGAGTTATGTCTCCCAACTTCAGAATATATATATATACTCATAGTTTATATACTTACACACATTTTGGGGCTCTTTTGCTTCAGAAAGGCCAAGACTGCAGTCTGGTCTCCAGTTTCATTACTAAGTAATATGACCTGTGAAATTATGTATTTTGTATGATCCAAAATTATTTTGATCATGGAAATAAGGGAATAACAACCACTACTTTAAGGATGTATTTAATAATAGTATCTAACAAATGGTAGACTCTCAGAAAATAACAATATTGTGCTTTAACATCACTATAGAAACTAAATATGAAAAATAATATACATACACATATAAAGGAAATAGACTTATTTTGCCACATGGTGTCTTATATTTAATATAAAAAATATTTGTACTGTATGTGTACTTAATCTTAAAACCTGTCTACAAACCATCCTACACCAGTGTTTCAACTGTGTGTTGAAATTATAAAGTAAGTATCTGAACACTAGTAACTGAGTTTGATGTTAATACATAATCTAAAAAGAGAATAAATTTCAATAGCCTTTATATATATTTTTGTTTCTTTGCCTCCAAGTAGTAAATATGATAATAGGTTGACTTTAGATGTCCACAGGAAAAAGCCTTCTTGTTGAACTTTATTTTCTTTTGACTACTCAACTATGTGAAGTCATTTTAGACAATTAAATATTTTTCTTTGCCCTACTTAGTCAAGAGACACTAGAATAAAATGTTTGGGACATTGCTAATACTTGATAATTTTATTTGGGACAAAACTAGAACCACTATACATTTTTTAGAGGGAACCCACAAATTTCACTGGGTGAGAAATGTTCTTGATGCAGAAGAATGCACCAGTGATAAGCATATTTAGCATTCTTGATGACTTTACCAAACCCACACCACCATCAGCATTCAGTGCAGTATCAAGACCTGCAGTAAACCATTCCATTTGTAAAAGGTCAAACATTGGTGGCCCTAAGCTTCTGAAATGAAGCAGAGAAAACTATTTCAGAGCTATTTATTACATTTTTCTCTGACAGCTTTCCTCCCTGCTCCCAGTAAGACATATTTGCTTTTATAGTTACAATCCTTTAAGTAAATGTGATGCCTGTGGCTACAAAAAATGCATTTGATTGTTTTCTCTGAGTCATAAGGCTTTTATCTTGTTTCTAAAATCATAAAGCCTACTAGACATTGAAATTTTCCAGGAGTACTGACTGATGTACATCCTATACATTTGAAAATCAGATAAGGGTGTAGATGATGATATTGGTAATACAAGAAAGAATTTATAATACATGAAGACTCTTTTACAGTTGAAGTAATGTTTCTTTCAGAAGGTAGAAAATTTGGTATTACTTAGCTAATAACATTCATCACACCTAATAAACTCTATAGCTTTATATGTTAAAAAGAATATACTTACCAGTCCTGTTAAGCACTGCTTAGTACAAACAAATTTGCACATTAACAAACTTGACTGCCATGTATCAAGAATATTATATCAAAATGATATTAGAATATATAAAACAAAGAAACTTTGGGGCAATAATGGTTTACAATGCAGCTATTGTTTCATTAGCACAGTTTCTCATTTCTCCCTGCATCATGCAACAGGACAGCAAGTTTCTCTCCACCTTCTCCCTCCATCTCCCTTAGCAGAGTGACTTGCTTTGGTATAATACAGCACAGCCTGTTCAAGTTTCAGTTAGTGATTTCTTTCTTTGTGCTTATTTTTTAAAGTTCTACCTATAAGTGGCATCATTCAGGATTTATCCTTCCCTTTTTGACTTATTCCACTTAAGATGATGTATTCAAGGACCATCCAAGATCAGGCAAAGTAGAATGATGCTGGGGAATTATGCAGATGTAGTATTTGCCCTCAGGCTTTGCCACTTCCCACGATATTCTCGCAGTGCCTTTTTCAACCAATCTTGTCCCGACACGTCACTCCTGGTTGTCGCCCTATAAAGCCCTTCTCCTTCCGTCCCTCATCCCTCTTTCCCAGTTTTCACCTCAGTGGTTTAGACACAGAAAAGGGTGGTCCAAGTGGTGGCCATTTTTGCTACCTCCACATGGTCCAAACCACTGTGCTCTCACCAAACTCTGAGGTGTCCGTGCAAATAAAGATTTGTATTCCCTCTTCGCTTTGGATCTCCTCTCTCTCTTCTCTACAGTGCAGCCCAACAGAATATTTTATATTTTGGGACCCGGCAGTGGCACAACTGGTTGAGTGCACATGTGACAATGCACAAGGACCCAGGTTCGAGCCCCCAGTCCCCACCTGCAGGAGGAAAGCTTTGCAAGTGGTGAAGCACTGTTGCAGGTATTTCTCTGTCTCTCCCTCTCTATCACCCCCTTACCTCTAGATTTCTGGCTGTCTCTACCCAATAAATAAAATAAAAATAATAATTTTTTTAAAAAATAATACTTCATATTTTTAACAATTGAGAAATATTCCACTATGTATATAAGCCAAAGTTTTTTAGGCATTCATATGTCATTGAACATTTGAGTTGGTTCCAAGCTTTGGCTATTAAAAATTATGTTGCTATGAACATAGGCATTTTTGTTTTCTCTACGTAAACCCTCAAGAGAGATACTGCTGGGTCATACAGAAGGTCCATTTCTAGTGTCCTAAGATATCTCTAGACTGTTCCCCACAAGGGTTGAACCAATTTACATTCCTACCAGCAGTTTCCATTTTTCTCTGCATCCTCTCCAATACTTGTTTCTATCCTTTCTGATGTATGACATTCTCACAAGTATAAAGTGGTATCTCATCCTTGTCACTTCTCTGGTAGTCAGTAACTTTGGGTATTTTCTTATGTATCTGTGTGCCATGATCTTTCTTATAATATTTTATTTACTTATTTGGCTAGAGACAGATAAATTGAAAGGGAAAGAGGAGATGAAGAGGAAGAGAAAAAACTGTAACACTGATTTTCTGCTTTCAAAAATTTCCCCCTGCTCTTTGGGGCTGTGGACTTTCACCCAGATTCTTGCACATTGTAACATGTGTGCTCAACCAATTGCACCAGTGCCCAGCCCATGTATACCAATAATTTATTTTTTAATCTGTAACAGATTATAACAGATTAAAAAAAATGGGGATCAAAAACTTAAATAGGCTAATTTACTTTAGAATTGTCTAACTAAAATGATCATATTATTAAATCTGACTCATGACAATCTGAAATCTTATTTAATATCAAAATTTACAATTTTATTAAGGGTATCAATTTCTAGAATCAGTCAAGACAGAAAGACTTGCCAAGAATATAAGCATAGTATGGAAACATATTCAAGAGTTGAAAGAACATTTCACTAAGGAGTTAGAAACACAAAAGAAGAGAGTACACTAAGAAACTAGAAAGCATTAAAGAATAATTTCAATCATAGTTCACTAAGCAGTTAAAAAGCATGAAAAGAAAAGTTGAGACAATAGCAGAGAGCAAAAGACACTTCGAGTGCAGTATACACTTAGGTAGAAGGCTTAGGAGGTAGACTTACTCAAGCAGAGGAAAGAATATATAATCTAGAAGATACAACTAATCCATTTTTCAATTTAAAGATAAGGGAGAGGAAGGGTTTATAAAGAATGAAGCGATTCTGCCATAATCTTTCTAGCTATTTTCTCTACTCTGATATCATTATCTCATATAATATTCTTATACAACTTCAGACTATCAAACTCAAGAAAAAACTACCATAATTGGGTGCACCCAAGAACATGCCTAAAATGGAATTTCTAACTTTCTTCTACCTTAAGATCCCAAATCACATCTCTAGTCCTACTTTTTGGTTCCTGTTCATTAACCATTTAGTCTCAGTTTTTGTCCTGCCATTTTCCAGACACAAAACTGCAGATGCTGCCATGATTCTATCCCGATTTCTCTAGGCAGATGACCTCACCAGTATGTCCTAGCTCTTAAGAGCTTGTTTGGCAGTACTAGCAGGGAAGCATAGCCTCTTGTATAGCCTCAACCAAATACCAGTTTGTTGTTATTCGGGGGCAGGCTGTCCTCTTTGACTAAGTGTGCACAGATTCAGGAGGGATGCACATGGAGCAGTGAGGAAGAAGGGTTACCCTCCTAGCCAGCCAGATCAGCCAAATCAACCCCGAGGATCAATGGGTGACAGATGTCACAGCCAGATTACCTCACATCCACCACTGTGTCCTAGAACCTCGCCTTTCCTACTAAGAAAAGATGGAAACAAGCTAGGAGTATGGACTGACCTGCCAATACCCATGTCCAGTGAGGAAGCAATTGCAGAAGCCAAGATTCCTACCTTCTGCACCCCAAAATAATCCTGATCCATACTCCCAGTGGGGGAAAAGTGAGAGGAGGAAAAAGATGGGAGGGCTGTGAACTCCAGCTCCATTAGCACCCAGACAGAGAGAGTGGAGGAAAAGGAGAGGGATATATGGAGGTAGTAATGTTGTCATGAGCGGCTTGGAGGGGAAAAGTCGATTGCATCAGGGAGAAAAATGGGACAATTAAGTATAAATGTAGACAGTTAATTTAGAGATGATGATTGGCCCATGTCTATAACCTTGGGGGAACTGTGGTGACTTGCAGTGGGGAGGGTGAAAATTCATAACCCTGGTGCTGGGAATGGAGTAGATTTATACCCCTGTTGACATGTAATTTTGTAAATCAATAGTAAATCACTATTAAAA
Organism: Erinaceus europaeus; assembly: GCF_950295315.1. Lineage (NCBI taxonomy): Eukaryota > Metazoa > Chordata > Mammalia > Eulipotyphla > Erinaceidae > Erinaceus > Erinaceus europaeus. The sequence continues at coordinate 83,288,037 of NC_080165.1, forward strand.
TTTAAAAAATAATGAAGTGATTATCTGTGAAATTGTGGACTCCATCAAAATGTTGAACGTACAAGTGATAGGAATTTCTGAGAAATAGGACAAGGTGAAATGAAAAGAGACCATATTCAGGGAAATTTTAGCTGAGAATTTTCTTCACTTAGGCAATCCTCAGAACATATTCATCCAAGAGGTAGACTATATACCCAGGTACATGAACACAAAATGACCAATATTAAGGCATATCATAATAAAATTATCAAAGCTCAATGATAAGAAAAAAAATTACAGATTTATACAGAAAGGAAAAAAGTGAAATGCAAATATCAGACTTCTCTTTACAAATCCTAGAGGTTAGGAGAGAATGGAATGACATATTCAAAGTACTAAAGGAGAGAATTCCAGCAAAAGATCTTATATTCTGCAAAATTATTCTTCTAATATGAAAGAGAAATAAAGGTCTTCTCAAATATCCAAAAGCTAAAGGAATTTGCCATCTCTAACTCCACCTTACAAGAATTACTGAACAGAGTTCCACAAGAAAATAAGAAGCAATGAATGTATGTTTAAAGTGAGGTGAACAGCAATGGATTAAATGTAAGAAGACAGTAAAAAAGGAAAGAAAAAAAACAGGAAAGGGGAGTAAAGTAATGGAGAAATCAGCTCTATTAAATATTAGTTAATCAAGGCCAAGTTAAAAAAATAATTTTTTAGATACACTGTTAATTATTACACTTTTAATAACCACACTACAAATCAAGGAACAAGGATTTACAGAAAGTACAAGAGAAATCAGTGAGGATCTCATCATAGAAACCCATCCACACAAAATGACAGATAGAAGCAAATGGTCAAAGAATCAACAATTTAAAACAAACTCACAACAAAAAATCAGAATGGATGTAAGTAAACCGCATATATCAATAATCACCCTAAATGTGAATGGCCTAAATTTACCTGTCAAAAGACTCAGAGTAGCTAAATGGATTAAAGAAAAAGATCCATCCCCAGGAAACACACACCCAAAGAAAAGACAAATGGAAGCTCAATGTAAGAGGTTGGAGGAAATTGATCCAAGTTAATAATTCAGGAAAAAAGACAGGGACAGCTATTGTTAACTCCTATTAACTTATAATCTTATAAATCTGTATTGATTCACTATATCAGGAGTGAAAAGTAAATTTAATACTTCCTGTTCTCTGCCTAGATCATAGCTCTGAGTATATATATATATTTTATTGAACCTAAGTATTTAATGTCTCAGATTTTAATGTGATCAAATTATGAAATTGGACCTAAATTCTTTAAGCAGCTCTAAAATATATACTTGTATGTTTTCTTATATATTTTATATTTAAGTTAACTACAATCTTAGGTGTGATAGATCAAAACCATTTGACCCTGGCAATATCTAAAATGCTATCATTAATGGACATTGTTTATGACATTCAAATGTCATAAAGCATAATGAGGTCAAGTATATTACAGTAAATCCTAACCATTGCATTTTTAAAGAAAAACAAGCTCCCAACTAACTTGGTTATAACAATAATTGACTATTACTATTTTAAATTATTTCTAAGACTACAAGGAGCTCTTTCCATTCTATTTAAGATTCATAGTTCTCCTAGCCCTGAAATCTGTGCTCGAATTTTTTAATTTTTTTCTCTCTGATACTGCCTGTTATGCTGCTCTGTTGGCCTCTACTAAATCAAGGCTACCAGTGCCACTATACCACATTATGCTGCTACTGACTTGTTACTGTGGTTTGTCACCTGAGATGTCAAGCACCTAACTCCCCTAATCTGGGATATTTCCAAACACATGGGACTACTTTGTTCCATTTCTGTGACACATTTTTAACACAGTTACAGATACTAGATAGAGGCTAGGGCCTAGGGTACTAGGAATGTGTTTACATGTATCCACAAACGAGGGGCAATTATATATATCAAAGTAGCACTTCATGATTAGACTTAGACCTAATAAGCCTGACATTGTAGTATAATGTGCTAAAGAAGGCATCATAAATTCTCTAATCATACATTTATTACTTAGGCCTAAACACTCTCCTCTCCTACCACTTCTCTTCCTTCAATCACTCTATCTACTGAACTAACTATACAAAAGAAGGTAAGAAATACTCTTCCATCTTATTTAATCTCTTCTAAGTATCATTATTGTTTCTCCTTTATAAGCTTCAGAAGAAACTTTATACAACCAGCCCAAGAGTTATACTGGCAAAAAAACTATCTATAAAATAAAGGACAATTATTGCCCATATAACAATCTTCATTATAGCAATCAAACAAGTAAATATAGAAAAGCTTGAAGCTGATTTAGACCCCACTAAAATCCTAGGTCTATTTCCTCCCTAACTTGGGGCCAGATCCTATAAACCTAATACTGGTTTGCATACAACAAAGTACACTCAACACTTTAACAACTGGGAGAAATTATAAGATGGTCAGATAAAGAATGGAGGGATTACAAAAGCTGGATAAGGGCAAGAGACTGATTCACTTAACGATGGACCTTTTGACCACTATCAGGCCATCCCATCACCCAGGGTCCTATACAGGGAATCTTTGGATTCCTCCATAGATAATGGGACTAGACCTCTGATAGATCTCTCTTTCTACCATTACTGGTCACACCCACTGGGAACATTATTATAAGCCCTTTCGTAGGCTTCTTCAAGAGCATACCCTCACTATGAAATAGCAATGGTAGGAATTGCCCCACTCTCTGAATGCAGAGTAGGTCATCCTACTCTGACATTTGAGTAAAACTAGCTCTGAAATGAGCACTGCCTAGAATGTTCCCTGTTGTGACTATGGACTGTGAGCTCAATCTGACAGGGACCAGTTGTACAGGCTTCTGTGCTAAATATGAATAGATAATCTCCCTGGGTTGGATCATTATGGCAATTTATGTATCTTCTTCAAGTTTCGGGCAACTTTCTACCCTAATCTTGCTTCATTGTTCTATTCTCAACTCTGAAGCCATTTTACCAGAAAATATTTCTGGTACACCCACATGTTAACTGTAAGCTCAAGCAAAGGTTATAAAGACATAGACCCCCAGTAACATTCCTAAAATAGACTTCCTAGCTTCCTTCTACCTTAAGGTCCCTACATTCATCTGCTTTATTACTATTTTACAGTTTCATTTATTAAACCTTTTGTATTACTTTTCAATCTTATTGCATTTCAGCTGCAAGTTGCAGATGTTACAATGATTCTATCCTTACTCCTCTGGGCAGATGATCTAGAACCTCACCTCTCCTGGAACCCTACCAAAGTAGGAAAGATAGAAACAGGCTAGGGGTATAGATCAAGCGGCCAACCCCCATGTCTAGAGAAGAAGCAATTACAGAAGTCAGAACTCCTACATTCTGCACCCTAAAAAATTTGGTCCATACTCCAAAAGAAATAAACAAAAGATAACATATTGGTTATGCAAACCGACTCTTATGCCTGAGGCTCCAAAGTTCCAGGTTTAATCTCCTGTACCATCATAAGCCAGGGTTGAGCAGTGCTCTGGTAAAAAAAGAGAGAGAGAGAGAGACAGAAATAATATGGAAGTTTTCAATAGAACTCTAGGGGTGGTAACTGTATATGATTGTACCCCCTATTATAATTATACACTTAACAATCTTATAAATCAATATTAAATCACTAAATAAAAACAAGACATTAAAAAATAGAATATGGGGACCCATGAAGAATTTACAGTAGATGATTTCATACAGGAAGATTTGTACTTTTGGAATGCTGAGAATGACTTGGGCATAGTCTTCAAGAAAAGAATGCAGATCCTAGAGATGTTTATGAATCAGAGTCATGGAACTTAATGATTAGTTAAACATAGGAGGTAAAGTGAACTAATGACCATGTTGAATAATGAGATACTTAGGACTTAGTAACTAAAAAATGTAAAGATATCATCAAACTCAGGGGGAAACATTAGCACATCTAAAAATGGGGAGAGAATATGGACAGAACATTCACAACAGAAGAAGTCCAAAAGGCCAACAACATAAGAGAAAGTGCTTCCAAGTCACTGATTGTCAGATAAATGCAAATAAAGACAACAGTGATATATCACTTTATTCCTGTGAGAAAGTCATACATCAGAAAAGGTAGCAGCAACAAATGCTGGAGAAGTTGTGGGGACAGAGGAACCATTCTGCACTGCTGCTTGCAATGTCAATTGTTCCAACCTCTGTGGAAAGCATTCTGGAGAACTCTCAGAAGGATAGAAGTGGACCTACCATATGATCCTGCAATTCCTCTCCTGGGGATATATCCTAAGGAACCAAACATAACCATCCAAAAAGACTTGTGTATACCTATGTTCACAGCAGCACAATTTGTAATAGCCAAAAAACTGAAAGCAACTCAGGTGTCCAACAACAGATGAGTGGTTGAACAAGCTGTGCTATATATACATAATGGTATAGACCTAAGTATCTACTTAGGTATTAAAAAATGTTGAATTCACCTTCTTCACTGCATCTTGGATGGAGCTTGAAGGAATCATGTTTAGTGAGGTGAGTCAGAAACAAAAGGAAGAGTGGTCTGGGAGGTGGTGCAGTTGATAAGGCTTTGGAATCTCAAGCATGAGGTCCTGAGTTTGATCCCCAGCAGCACATGTGCCAGAATGATGTCTGATTCTTTCTCTCTTCTCCTATCTTTCTCATTAATAAATAAATAAAATCTTTTTTAAAAAAAAAAGAAAGAAAAGGAAGAATATGGGATGCTCTCACTCATAGGCAGAAGTTGAAACACAAGATCAGAAGAAAGGACAATAAGTATAACTTTGACTAGAGTTGGTGTATTGCACCAAAGCAAAAGACTCTGGGGTGGGTTGGAGAGAGGATTTAGGTCCTAGAACATGATGGCTGAGGACCTAGTGTGTGTTGTATTGTTAAGTGGAGAACTGGGAAATGCTATGCATATACAAACTATTATATTTTATTGTTTGTGAACCATTAGTCCCCCAATAAAGAAATTAGAAAAAAAAGAATGTAGTAGATGAGATTTGGGATATTCATGTTGGAAGAAGTTAGGAAGTCTATTTTAGTTAACATATTTTCAGTATCAACTCTGTTAGATGTATGATGTGCAAATATTTTCCCCCAAGTGCATTTTTATCATGTTCTGTTTTTTTATAGAATAAAAGCTTTTTAATCTTATGCAATCCAATTAATTATTTTTATCTTTGTTTCCCTACTTTATTATTTGTTAATGTGGTAAATATATTTCTCAAGCCTCTGTCTAGAAACGTTTTTCCTAAGTTTATGTTTTCATGTTCTTTTATTTAATTCTTATGATATATATGTGTGTTATAATTATATATACATATATGTTATATAATTCTTATGTATTTAATTCTTATGTGTTAGTATTAAGTAATAAATTATTTTTTGTGCCTATGTCATACATATAGTTATCTAGATTTCTAGACTACATATTAAAGAGGTTTGGCTTCTTTGTCTTTTTGTGGTACAGTTTGAAATTAGAAAGTGTGAAACTTCAGCTTCTTTTCTATGAATTGCAATGGTTGCTTCCACAATTCAGGGCATTTTTGGTTGCATACAAAGTTTAGATGGTTCTATTTCCTTGAGCAATGTAGTTGTGATTTTGATAAGGGCAGCCTTTGAATCTGTGGAATGCTTTCACTAAGAATTATTTTGACAAACTATGAATAATCTTTCATTTACTTTTAAAGTATACTTTTTGTGCAATTCTGAATGAGATTATTAATATGTTTTCTCAGATTCACTGTTTATGGAAAAGTTTATAGTATATTTTTATGTACTAATTTTGTGTCCTATAACTTTACTGTTATTTATTGAATATTTCTAATATTTTTACTGTTTTCAATGAATATAATCACATTTTCAGAAAGTAATCATAGTTTTACTTTAATTTCATTTTGGAGTCTTTTTTTTTCTACTCTGTTCCAGAACTATGTTGATTGATAGTGATGAGAATAAGACATCTTCATCTTGTTTCAGGTCTTAGTGAAAAAGCTTTTAGTTTTCCACCATTAAGTATGATGCAAACTACAGGTTTCTGATATATGACATTTAATTGTTGCATTATGTTCTCTATTTTCAGTTTATTGAGAGTTTTCGTCAAGCATTTATTTATTTATTTTCATGAGAGAGACAGAGAGACCAGTGGTGTTATATCTATTCAAGGTGCCATGAGAACAATACCTAGAAGTGTGATTATCATCTCGCAAAATTAAAACTCTATTCCCTTTAAAGAAATGTATATCTTCACTTCTTATAATTCCTAGAAACTATTATTACATTATATTTTCTCTCTATGAATTTGATTAGTTTCCTTTTGTATGTTGAATAACATAGTGTGTCTTTTGTGACTATATTATTTTAATGACATTAAGAAGGTTTATTTCTGATATTGTATATATCAGAATTTTTTTTTCTTTTCTCTCTCTCTCTGTCTCTCTGTTTCATTCTTTATTTTTCCTTCTTCTTTTTCTGTAGCACTGAACTCATTCATGTATGACTTTTTGTACTGTAATATGATGTATATTCTAAGGAAGAAAATATTTATGGATATTTACTTTAAATGGAATGACACACAGTCAACAATGAAATTGTTTATACTTAAAAGTGATCTTTGTATTAAACTGGGGGTTCATATATAACTAAGATAAAGAACATTTAAAATATCTTAGAGTCAGAAGAAAATATTTGCTTCTTAAAAAGAAGAAAAATGTTCACTGATACTGTTAACTCAAAACAATCCATCAGAGAGAGCAATGGATGACTCCTACTTAAGGAAAACAGCTACTAGAATAATAATAATAGTATATATAAAGTATATAAACATTGTAATGTACTAAAACAATTTTATAAGAATAAAACTACAGATGCATGTACTAGTAAAATATGTGAATATTCATCAATTCAATAGTTCTCAGTAAAAATAACTGCATGTTTTCTGTGAACTTTGATCTTGCCATAGTGTGAAATATGCAAATGTAACATTTTCTCTTATGTTTGACTTTTAATTACCTTTTGCTCCATTTCCTTGAACTTACTAAATTTTTTTCCATTGTTTTTGTGAGTTAGACGAATGATCAAGTACTTAACTTCATGGGATGTAAACATTTGTTTAGCACATATAATTACTTTTTTAAAAATTTTCTTTTGTGAAACTTAGACTATATTCACTTTGAATTTCTCTCTGCTTTTACTACATGAATAAAATTTTAATGTCATCTCCCTGGAAAAGTTTTGGGCAGACAATAATTTGCTTATACAAAATTTCAATTTAAATTGGAGTTTCAATGTAACTAATTGACTTTAAGACCTTGTACTAATGTGAGATTGAGCTAATGGATGAGGATTAAAGGATTACATTTACAAGGAACATGAAGAAGATCTGGTGCACCAAGCATGATTTTAACTCAGATGTTCATGTTTATGTAAACTATTTTTCATTTGTAAAAATATAATCATAGTTTTAATGTTTCAGCTGTATCATGATGACAAGATGTATATATTTCTTTGTATGTGACTGTTTATCTTTAGACATAATTATATATACAAAGACTATTATTACTCAACATAGTGAATGATAAAAATAATGTAATAGTTTAGAAGAAAACTGATCTTGGTCTGGTGTCAGCAAGAAATAATAGCAATGCTTTGCTAGACTTCTATGTTTGCCAAAAGAGCACACTTTCTATTTTGCACTAGACACTCAGTTTACAATAGGCTGTTTTTATAATATTTTGTTTTTAATAAAAATTTTACATTTTTGTAAAGAGAGAACTATTAACAAAGATTACTATTTTTATTTTTCATAAGTCAAGCCAAAGAGTGATTTTTTTCTTTTTTGTAATTTAAGGTGGTTATGAGTTATATTCATGGTTTATAATGACTTTCAGAACCCAATTCATGTACTGCAACATTTCTTAGTCATTATATTGGAAACATAATAGTTAACAGTATCATTGTTGGCATGAGTACATTTCTTCTTCTTCTAGCGTTTGCCCTTCTTCCGTAGCCAGTCAACAGGTCAGGTTGAAAGCTGTCAGGAGCTGCTTGTTGCTGGCTTTGAAAGTGACTGGGATCCATGTGGATTCAGTCGGCTAGGAAGGATCGTCAGTTTCCCCAATGAATGGGTACTCACGGGATGCACCACGAAAAGGTCGATCCAATGCATCCCAAGTAAATTTCAAGATAAGGCAAAAATAAATAAATAAATTAATTAATTAATTAATCATGTTTTAACAATGAAATAGCAATCCATTGTGTATATATGCCACAACCTGTCCTTGGCATCTGTTTGCTCCCTTGTTTGGGCTGTTGCACATTGAGCTGCTGTGAACATAGACGTACACAAATCACTTTGGATAGATGTGTTTGTTTCCTTAGGATAAAGTTCAAGGAGAGAAATTGACAGGTTATAGGGTATATTTATTTCTAGTGTTCAGAGGAAACTTCACACTGCTTTCTACAAGGCGTGGGGCAAGTTGCATTCCCACCAACAATGTAAAATGTTTCCCTTTTCCCCACATCATCTCTGACACTTGTCATTTTTGTTCTTTCTAAAGTATGACATCTCACAGGTTTAAAGGGGGGTATTTCATCATGTCTTCAATTGAATTTCTCTGATAATCAGTGACTTCAATAATTTTTTCATGTCTTTTAGCCATCTGGATCTCTGGTGAAGATTGTGCCATGTCCTGCCCCCATTTTTTAATAGAGGTGTCTTTCCTTTCTTTTTGTTGAGTTTAGTGTCCTCTTTATATACTTTGTTATTATTCCTTCATCTGATGTATGATATATAAAGATTGTCTCCCATTCTGAAGGGTATCTTTCTGTTTTGGTGATGTTTCCCTTTGCTATGTGCAAGCTTTTAAGTTTAATGTTGTCTCAGTGACTCAGTTTTTCCCTTTGCTGTTCATTCAAGTTTTCACAGACATTACCAAAGCATATATCATGAAATGTTTTGTCAATATTTTCTTCTATGCATTTAATGTTTTCAGGTCTAATTTCCATGCTTTTGATGCATTTGTAGTTGACTTTTGTGCCATAGTGATATGTGTTGGTCCAGTTTTATTTATCTGTACATTTCAACCTAATTTCCTTAACATCATTTGTTGAAGAGACTCTCCTTTCTGCATTTAATGCTTTGGGCCTTCTTGTCAAAAATGAATTGTCCAAAGATGTGGGGGATTACTTCTGGAACCTCAGTTCTACCCTAAATACCTGTGTATCTATTTAGTCCTAGTACTACACAGTTTTGATTATGATAGACATCATTGGGACTCCACTGCTCCAGACCAAATGTCAAAATAGAAAAAAAAAAAAAAAGACAGAGATAGAGAGACATAAAGAAATACACCACAACACCAAAAGTTTTCCTCAGAGTGGTGGGGGATGAGCTGAAACCTGAGTCACATGACAAAGTAATTGCACTTTCCAAATGAGTTACCTTGCTGGTCTGTTAATCTTGTTTGTGAGATTCTGTTTTCTGAATGACACATGAAAGAACCCTTTCCTTTCTTAACTAGATCTAATTTTCAATGTAATTGATTCTGCTTACGAAATGAAAGAAATAGTCTTTGTTTATTAAGCGAATGAACCTTTAGAAATCAAGGAAAATGTTTTTAATATTGAAATACTAGAAATTCTAAGGAACTGCAATGAAAAACATGCTAAACTAACCGAAGCCCATAAGCTTGCTTACATTTCAGAATCTGTTAATATCTATTAACATCTCTTTGAATCAAAGAGTTCTCAAAAAACGACTTGAAAACAAAAATGTGGTCTGGAAAACAGCATAATAGTTATGCAAAAGAATAGGCTTTGAGGTCCTACTTTCAATCTGCCAGCACAACCACAGCCACAGCTTAGCAGTGCTCTGGTCTTTCTCTACATGATTCTCTCTCTGTATCATTCTTTTTCATTAAAATAAAGTAAATAAACTGTATGTTTTCATTGCAATAGGCTTTATCTATCTCCAGATTTTGATAGATATTTCCTATGACACAAATTAGTTCTTAGCAAGATCCATGTTACATTAACTAAACACTGAAGTTTTAAGGGAAATTTGAGTTTCAACTTTATATATTAGCAGAGAAGTTTTATAACACTTAATTAAAAAGTGTCACTGGTCACAGATAAGTGATTGCTCAATTATAATTTGCAGACATGTTATAGTTTGACTTAAGCAACTTGAGTCAGCACTGAAACTCAGGATATTATGAATAAAAATATTCATTCTGGCACAACATAGAAAACTAGAATATTTACAAATTTTAAGAACTCTTTCCCTCATGGTGATACTCAGCTACAGCTAAGTGACACTGCCTCATAAAGAGTTTTCTTTCTTTTTTTTTTTTTTTTTAACATTTTTTTCCTTTATTGGGAAATTAATGTTTTATAGTCACCAGTAAATATAGTTTGTATATGCATAAGATTTCTCAGTTTTTCACATAACAATACAACCCCCACTAAGTCCTCTGTCATCCTCTCCATGATATCCTCAACTGTGATACTGCTTCATAAAGATGTGCCAAAAATAATCCCTACTAGTCCAACTCACTAATGTTACCTGCCTAGCTATGAAAACATTTGAGCTTAAAATTCCTGATTATTTATTCTTTATTTTTTGTTTTTGATTACTTAGTTTTTGAGCTTAAGTTTGTTACTTAACATTTATTGAGTTCCTTTTCCATTAAAAAATAAGTTTGTAAATCTATACAACCAAGGTTCATAAACTCTGTAGAAATATAAATTAACAGTAGGACAGAGAGGCCTGGAGTTAGCACACCTGTTAGAGGGCTCACTTTACCAGGCATAAGACTCTTGGTTCAAGATCTGACATAATACAGAACCATCACAAATTACAAGAAGGTTCTATGGATGATGGAGCAGTACTATGGTCTCCCTTTAGCTCTCTCTCCTTCCTACTTTCTGAAGTAGTAGAATAAAATAAGTAGTACAAGAATGTCTCCTAGTGGTAACGTAATCCACACATAAGACCCTGGGTTCATTCACTAGCATGTCATATAAATTGCTTCAGTCAATAAAACATCTGTTAGGAAGAGAACATCATAAGAAGAAAAATTAGCAGAAACACAAAGTCAATAAGCAGATACATTTATGTAGACACAGTTTGTTTTATACAGTTGAAAGAAGACATACTCACTGTTCATTTAACGGACATTTTTATACAACATTAAGAAGGCAGATAACATGTGCCAGAAACCACTCAATGACACCTTTCAAAAGGTGCTTTATTGAGTGTATTGGGATATAGATAAGAAAGAAATGTGAGAAGCAGATAATTTGCAGTATAATCTAAATTGTAATCAGTTTTTTCTGCTACAAAACATAAAATTCTATAAAAAATAAGAAATTCAGTGGAAAAAGAAATAATATTTTATGTGTACAGTGTTTCTAAAATAGATTAAGGCCAGAAGAAATTTGTGTTCAAGAAAGCACAATTACTTTCACATTTTCACTTATAATATCTTTTCCCAAATGAATTGTAGTAGAGATAAGTTGTAAAAAATATTTGCAATCATTTTGGTAAACAGATTAGGTCTTGAGACTGTCAAATATAACTTGACATAGTAATCTAGTTAGAACACAAATTTCCTTATGGATAAACAACTAAACATTTATTTTGATGTTTTATAAAAAAAATAGTGACTAAATATTAAGTCTCTGAGGGAAACCATAATGAAATATGAAAATGAATAAAACATATTATAATACAGATGTTAAATTGTTTCTAAAGAAAGCTTCCCAGATGCTAGCAGGATGTGACCAGACTTCCCTGTACAGACGACCCTACTAATATGTCTTGGAGCTCCACTTCCCCAGAGCCCTTCCCCACTAGGGAAAGAGAGAGACAGGCTGGGAGTATGGAATGACCTGTCAATGCCCATGTTCAGCAGGGAAGCAATTACAGAAGACAGACCTTCAACCTTCTGCATCCCACAATGATTTTGGGTCCATACTCCCAGAGGGTTAAAGAATAAGAAAGCTATCAGGGGAGGGGATGGGAAATGGAGTTCTGATGTTCGGAATTGTACGGAGTTGTACCCCTCTTATCCTATGGTTTTGTCAATGTTTCCTTTTTATAAATAAAAATTTTTTAAAAAAGAAAAACAAAATGACACTGTAGAGAGAGCAAGAGACAAACTTGACAATGCCTTGTTAAGCCACACTAATGTGACTATAAAACTTTAAACAAAAAAGTAAAAAAAAAAAGTATTTTTCAAACTGTTCCATGAAGAATCTGATCATCTTAATGTATTTTAAATAGTTATACACCATTGAAACTATGTGATCTTAGCAACTGAATGAGTAGCTAGTCCTTTTTCCACTTCAATCAAACATTTCACCATGAATTCATTAATTCAATCCTAAGGCCCATTTCCTCTGAAATTATCCATAAATCTTCTATGTCCTATGGGATAACTGTAAAATTTAACAACATTTTTTAAAGTCTTGAAATTAAACTATGCTGAATGTTTAATGAAACTCTAAGTTGAGTGTGACATCCATAATCCTTTGGGAAACTACTGAAACACTTGCAAAAAAATCATTTCTGTATGAAACTTCCTGATTTGTTTTTATACACACATTATTAGTCCCTCTTGTTCTTTTATTTCAAGGGAAATATAATATTCTTTACTCTCTCAGAAACAGTCTTTAAACTTTAGTAATTTTTTTTCTCTACTGCTAGAATGCTCTGTAACTTTGAGCTTATTATTTACTTTACTAGGTTTTTGATTAAAGATGATGAGTGCTTGCCCTATACAAAATGTCTGAAACTAAGTAATTATATATAAAAAATTTCTGCCATGCATTTTTTAGATATCTTTATTGGAGGATTAATGGATTATAGTCAACATTAAAATACAATAGTTTATACATGTGCAACATTTCTCAGTTTTCCATATAACAACACAACATTCACTAAATCCTCCCCTGCAGTCATGTTCCAGGACCTGAACCCTTTCCCCCATCTACCCCAGAGTTTTTTACTTTGGTGCAATATACCAACTCAATATACACAAATATACCAACTCAATATATACAAATGTCTTTGGATGGGTATGCTTGGTTCCTTAGGATATATCCCCAGAAGAGGAATTGCAGGGTCATAGGGTAAGCCCATTTCTAGCCTTCTTTTTTTTTTCTTTTTTATTTATAAAAAATGAAACATTGAAAGAACCATAGGATAAGAGGGGTACAACTCCACACAATTCCCAACACCAGAACTCCATATCCCATCCCCTCCCCTGATAGCTTTCCTATACTTTAACCCTCTGGGAGTATGGACCCAAGGTCATTGTGGGATGCTGAAGGTGGAAGGTCTGGCTTCTGTAATTGCTTCCCCACTGAACATGGGCATTCACAGGTCGATCCATACTCCCAGCCTGCCTCTCTCTTTCCCTAGTGGAGAAGGGTTCTAGGGAAGCGGAGTTCCAAGGCACATTGGTAGGGTTGTCTGTCCCGGGAAGTCTGGTCGCATCCTGCTAGCATCTGGAACCTGGTGGCTGAAGAGAGTTAACATGCAAAGCCAAACAAAATGTTGATCAATCATGGACCTAAAGGCTGGAATAGTGCAGATGAAGTGTTAGGAGGGTCCTCCATTTTGTAGCTAGTAGGCATATTTTAGTTTCAAAGGGGCTGTAGCTATACTAGTGTTTTCAATTAATTAATTAATTAATTAATTTGCCTGAACCTGAAATCTGATATGCAGGTTCTCCAGACTGCTTTCCACAGGCCTGCTTTACTTCAGAGGCATCCCTGTGCAGGTGGGGACCAGAGGCTGGAAACCAGATCCTTGTGTGGGTTCTTGAGCTAAGTACTATGTGCGCTTAAACTTAAGCACTACTGCTGGCAGCCAAGAACTTATTCTTGTTTGTTTATTGTTGCATATCCTATATAAGGAGATGGATTTTGACTCTACACTAATTCAATACAACCTCATGTTAAATAACAACATATATAAAGACTTTACCCATATAAGTTATATGCTCTAAATATATATTACTATTGGAAAAACACTATTCAGTTCACTTTGGTATTTAGAGGTTAATAAATGAATATTTCTGTTTTCTATATGTAAATAAATATGATTTTTTAATTGCCTCCAGGGTTATTACTGGCTCAGTCTGGCACTAAGAATCTAGTACTCCCAGTGGCAATCCCCCCCCCCTTTCATTTTTCTTTTTGTTTATTCTTTCTTAGATCAGACAGAGAAGTTGAGAGAGGTTGGGAAGACAGAGGAAGAAAAATATAGACACTTGAAGACCTGTTTCCTTTTTAGTTCCCTCTCAAACTCTTTTTCTCTTTGCTTTTTTTGGTCCAGTCTTCAGGGCTTCACTATTCCTTATATACTTTCTTTCTTTTTAGCTAGAGAGACATAGTGATAGAGAAAAACAGAGGGAAATACAACACAGCACCAAAGTTTCCCCCAGTGAGGTGAAGGTCAGACCTGAACCTAAGTCAAACTCATGACAAAGTAGATGTACAATGCACTACAGTATATGTATTCAAACTTGCCAGCCTCAGTTCCCTCATCTTTTTAAAAAAATCTCTTTTAATAATATTTTAAGTTTCTTAGACTATGTATCATTTTCTTTATCTATAAAATAAAGATATTGCTAATGCCTATATGATAAGTTCCTACCCCCTTCGATAGCTCAGCTGGTAGAGCAGAGAACTGTAGAGAAGTTGTTATGATAAATTCCCTCAGAAATTAAACGTATTCATTTTGCTTATTACAAAGTTTTGGAGTCTGAGTGGTGATACATCTGGATGACTGCACATGTCACAATGTACAAGGACCAGGGTTCGAGCTCGTGCTCCCTACCTGGAGGGGGAAAGCTTTACAAGTGGTGGAGTAGAGCCACAGGTGTCTCTCTTTTTCTCTCCCTCTCTATTTTCCCCTACTTTCACAATTTCTGTCTCTATTCAATAAATAAAGATAATAATAAAAAAGAAAAGAAATATGGGGGTGTTTGTTTTGTTTTTACCAGAGCACTGCTCAGGTCTGGTCTCTCACTTCTGTTCTACTGGTCTATGTATCTATTTTTGTCTCAGTACCAGGCTATTTTTATTATGATGGCTTTATAATATAATTTGAGATCTGGAAATGTGATACTTCCATTTCAGTTTCTTGTTGATTGTTTTGTTTTTGCCTTTTATTTTTATTTTTTAGCATTTTTTATTTATTTATAAAAAGGAAACACTGACAAAACCATAGCATAAGAGGGCTACAATTCCATACAGTTCCCACCACCAGAACTCCATATCCCATCCCCTACCTTGATAGCTTTTCTTTTCTTTAACCTTCTTGGAGATTCTAGATGTTTTATCATTCCACATAAGTGATTGTAGCTTTTATTAAGTTCTCTTAAAGAAACTGAGTTTCACTTTGATGGGCATTTCATTAAATTTGTATATGGCTCTGGGTAGAATATTCATTTTGATGATACTAATCTTTCCAATCCATGAGCATAGGTTATCTTTCCATTTCTTGGTATCATTTCCATTTCCTTGAACAGCAACTCAGTTTTCAGTTTTCATTACACAAGTCTTTCACTTCTTTGGTCAGGTTTATTCCTAGGTATTTTATTGATTTTGCTGCAACAGTGAATGGGAGTGATTTCTTCCTCTTTGGACTTAGTGTTTGTGGAAAGAAATGCCACTCCTGTGTATTTGGTATGCGGACTCTCTCAAAAGCCTAGACCAAGTAGATCAGAAGCAACCAATAGCACAGCTATATACAAGATACTGGGTACTGTACAGCAAACCCTAACAAAAGGACTTTTCAAAGTTAACCCAATTAACAAATAATGTGATGATAATATTAACTATCGATTGTCTTTTTGAACCCTAAGACAGCAGGAACCTCACATCTCCACTATAGAGCCTCTACTTCCCCCAGTCCTGGAACCCTTGGATAGGGCCCACATTCCCGTATACCTCTCCCAATCTATATCAAATAATATTGCATCTGCCGATCACAACCTAATCAACGCAACGATGGCCACCTCAACATGCTTCACTTCAGACTGTGTCCAGAGACTTCACATGTGGAATGACAACCCTTCAGCTTCATTACTCGGGTGAGACCTTTCCTTTCATAGTATACTCTAATTCCATCTCAGGTGGTTCACTTTCTAACAAAGTCCCAAAACCTAGATATACACCAGTTTCTGTGAGAGAGAGCATATGTTCACACGTATCCATAAACTAGTGCAAAATATATACCTGAAAGCAGAAGTACACTAGAGTTTGCAGTGAGTATCCCCCTAACACTTCTTCTCCACTATTCCAAGCTTTGGGTCCATGATTGCTCAACAATTTGTTTGGCTTTGTATGTTAACTCTCTTTTCAGCCACCAGGTTCCAGATGTCATCAGGCTGCCAGCCAGGCTTCCCTGGACTGAAGACCCCACCAATGCATCGTGGAGCTCCGCTTCCCCAGAGACCCACCCTACTAGGGAAAGAGAGAGGCAGACTGGGAGTATGGACCGACCAGTCAACACCCATGTTCAGCGGGGAAGCAATTACAGAAGCCAGACTTTCCACCTTCTACAACCCACAATGACCCTGCGTCCATGCTCCCAGAGGGATAGAGAGTGGGAAAGCTATCAGGGAGGGGGTGGGATATGGAGATTGGGTGGAGTTGTACCTCTTCTACCCTATGGTTTTGTTAATTAATCTTTTCTTAAAAAAAAGAAATTAAAAAAAATTAAAAAGTAGTCCAGGAGGTGGAACAGGAGATAAAGCATTGGATTCTCAAGCATGAGGTCTTGAGTTGAATCCCCAGCAGCACAGGCACCAGGGTGATGCCTGGTTCTTTCTCTCTTCTCCTATATTTCTCATTAATTAATAAATAAAATCTTTTAAAAAATTTTTAAAAAGAGGGAGTGGGGCTGTAGCGCAGCGGGTTAAGCGCAGGTGGCGCAAAGCACAAGGACCGGCATAAGGATCCTGGTTCGAACCCCGGCTCCCCACCTGCAGGGGAGTTGCTTCACAGGCGTTAAAGCAGGTCTGCAAGTGTCTATCTTCCTCTCCTCCTCTCTGTCTTCCCCTCCTCTCTCCATTTCTCTCTGTCCTATCCAACAACGACGACAACAACAATAATAACTACAACAATAAAACAACAAGGGCAACAAAAGGGAATAAATAAATAAAATAAAATATTAAAAAAATTTAAAAAAAGAAATGCCTCTCATTTTATACATTGATTTTGTCTCCTGATACCTTGCTATAATGCCTAATGCTATATATTGCCTAATGCAGTTTTCTCCTGGATTCTTTTTTTGTTTAAATTTTGTTTTGATATTTATTTATTATTCCCTTTTATTGCCTTTGTTGTTTTATTGATGTAGTTATTATTGTTGTTGTTACTGATGTCATCATTGTTGGATAGGACAGAGAGAAATGGAGAGAGGAGGGGAAGACAGAGAGTGTGAGAGAAAGATAGACATCTGCAGATCTGCCTCACTGCTTGTGAAGTGACTCCCCTGCAGGTGGGGAGCCAGTAGCTAGAACTGGGATCCTTAATCTGTTCTTTGTGCTTTGTGCCATGTGCGCCTAAGCTGCTGTACCACCACCAGACTCCCCCTGCTGGATTCTTTAGGTTTTTCTAAGTATACTATCATATCTTCTGCAAATAGAGCTTCACTTTATCTCTTCCAATCTGTATTCCTTTGACTCCTTTCTCTTGGCTGATTTCTCTGATGAGAACTTCCAATATTATGTTGAAGAGTACTGGTGATAATGGGAAGACCTTTCTAGTCCCTGATCTGAGGGTGAATGCTTTCAGCTACTGCCCATTGAGTATGATGTTGGCTGTATGTTTGCTATATATGGACCCCACCATCTTTTTTTAAAATTTATTTTTTATTTAAGAAAGGATAAATTAACAAAACCATAGGGTAGAGAGGTACAACTCCACACAATTCCCACCACCCAATCTCCATATCCCATCCCCTCCCTGATAGCTTTCCTATTCTCTATCCCTCTGGGAGCATGGACCCAGGATCGTTGTGGGTTGCAGAAGGTGGAAGGTCTGGCTTCTGTAATTGCTTCCCCGCGGAACATGGGTGTTGACTGGTCGGTCCATACTCCCAGTCTGCCTCTCTCTTTCCCTAGTAGGGTGGGTCTCTGGGGAAGCAGAGCTCCAGGATGCATTGGTGGGGTCTTCAGTCCAGGGAAGCATGGCCAGCATCCTGATGGCATCTGGAACCTGGTCGCTGAAAAGAGAGTTAACATACAAAACAAAACAAATTGTTGAGCAATCATGGACACAAATGTTGGAATAGTGGAGAGGAAGTATTGGGGGGGGGTACTCACTGCAAACTCTAGTGTACTTCTGTTTTCAGGTATATATTTTGCAGTAGTTTATGGATACGTGTGAACATATGCTCTCTCTCACAGAACCTGGTGTATATCTAGGTTTTGGGACTTTGTTAGAAAGTGATCCACCTGGGATGGAATTAGAGAATGCTATGAAAGGCCTCACCCGAGTACCGAAGCTGAAGGACTGTAATTCCATACCTGAAGTTTCTGGACACAGTCTGAGCTGAAGCATATTGAGGTGGCAATCATTGCGTTGATTAGGTTGCGATCGGCAGATGCAGTATTATTTGATATGGATGGGAGAGGCATGCGGGAAAGTGGGCCCAATCCTAAGGTTACAGGACTGGGGGAAATATAGGCTCTATAGTGGAGATGTGAGGTTCCTGCTGTCTTGGCGTTCAAAAAGACAATCGATAATGTTATCATCACATTATCTGGTAATTGGGTTAACTTTGAAAAGTTGTAAGGGTTTGCTGTATAGTGCCCAGTATCTTGTAAATAGCTGTGCCACTGGTTGCCTCTGATATACTTGGTCTAGGCTTCTGAGAGAGTCCACATATCAAATACACAGCTTATATATTAAGAAGACCCAGTCTGTATTTTAAAAACTTCGAGACATACAATTAATTTTTTCCCTCTCATATTAATTAGTATTCTTCTTCTAGCGTTTTCCCTTCTTCCGTAGCCAGTCAACAGCATCAGGTTGAGCCTGATGTAAAGTTTCGAGACCTCCTTGAATCTGGAGAGGTGGCAGTCATTGACTATGTGGGTCATAGTCTGTCTGTAGCCGCAGGGGCAGTTCGGGTCGTCTCTGGCTCCCCAGCGATGGAACATAGCGGCGCACTGGCCATGGCCTGTTCGATAGCGATTGAGGAGAGCCCAATCATAATGTGCTAGGTCAAAGCCGGGTTGACGCTTGCAGGGGTCTGTGATGAGGTGTTTGTTAACTAGTGATTTATATGACTACACTTTACTAAGAGTGTACATAAACACCATTCCTACCACCAAAAGACTGTGTCCCATAACACACACCCCAACCCCCCACCATCCCAGGAAGCTGCATGTCTACCCCTCACCACAGGGTCTTTAATTTGGTGCCCTACTTTCAATTTAGTCAGAACCTCCTTTTAGTTTCCCTTTCAGATCTTCTTTCTCAACTTCTGTTGATGAGTGGGATAATCCATACTCACCTTTATCTTTCTTACTTGGCTTACTTAACATAATTCCTTGTAGCTCTGTCCAAGATGGGTCAGAGAAGGTGG
Source organism: Erinaceus europaeus (assembly GCF_950295315.1). Taxonomy (NCBI): domain Eukaryota; kingdom Metazoa; phylum Chordata; class Mammalia; order Eulipotyphla; family Erinaceidae; genus Erinaceus; species Erinaceus europaeus. Next base: position 83,307,683 of record NC_080165.1, read on the forward strand.
GTTCATTGTTCTTGATAGCTGTATAGTATTCCATTGTGTAAATATACCACAGCTTTCTCAGCCACTCATCTGTTGTTGGGAACCGGGGTTGCTTCCAGGTTTTAGTTATTATGAATTGTGCTGCTATGAACATAGGAGTACACACCTCTTTTTGGTTTGGTGTTATGGAGTCCTTGGGGTATAACCCCAGGAGAGAAATTACTGGATGATATGGAAGGCCCATGTCTAGCCTTATGAGAGTTTTCCAGACTGCTCTCCACAGAGGCTGGACCAATTTACATTCCCACCAGCAATGCAAAAGGCTTCCTCTGTCCCTACAGCCTCTCCAGCACTTGTGGCTGCTGTCCTTTTTGATGTATGCCATTCTTACAGGAGTGAGGTGGTATCTCAGTGTTGTCTTAATTTGCATTTCTGTGACAATCAGTGACCTAGAGCAGTTTTTCATATGTTTGTTAGCCTTTTGGATCTCCTCTGAGATGAATGTTTTGTTCATATCCTCCGCCTATTTTTTGATGGGGTTATTTGCTTTTTTGGTGCTAAATTTGCTGAGCTCTTTATATATTTTGGTAATTAGTTTCTTGTCTTATGTATGGCTTGTGAAGATCTTCTCCCATTCTGTGAGGGGTCTCTTTGTTTGTTTAGTAGTATCTTGGCATGTGCAGAAGCTTTTCAATTTGATGTAATCCCATTGGTTTGTTTCTGCTTTAGTCTTTCTTGCAAGTCTTTCACTTCTTTGGTCAACTTTATTCCTAGGTATTCTATTAATTTTGGTGAAACATTAATAGGAGTGATTTCTGGATGTCTTCTTCAGATTTAGTGTTTGCATAAAGAAATGCCACTGATTTGTGTACATTGATTTTGTAGCCTGACACCTTCTATATTGCCTAATAATTTCCAGTAGTTTTATGCTGAATTCTTTAGGTTTTTCTATGTATAGTTATTATATCATCTGCAAATAGTGAGAGCTTCACTTCTTCCCTTCCAATCTGTATTCCTTTGATTTCTTTCTCTTGCCTGATTGCTATGGCAAGGACTTCCAGTACTATGTTGAAGAGTAATGGTGACAGTGGAGAGCCCTGTCTAGTCCCTGATCTTAGGGGAAATGCTTTCAGCTTCTGTCCATTGTGTATGATGTTGGCTGTAGGTTTGCTATATATAGATTGCACTATCTTGAGGAATTTCCCATCTATTCCCATTTTTTGTAGAGTTTTGAGCATGAATGGGTGTTGGATTTTGTCAAAGGCTTTCTCTGCATCTATGGAGATAATCATGTGGTTTTTGGCTTTGCTTTAATTGATGTGGTGAATGACATTAATTGACTTATGGATGTTGAACCAGCCTTGCATTCCTGGGATGAATCCCACTCGGTCATGATGAACAATCTTTTTGATGTGCTGCTGTAACTGGTTGGCCAAGATCTTGTTTAATATTTTGGCATGTATGTTCATCAGAGATATTGGTCTGTAGTTTTCCTTTTTTATTGTGTCCCTATCTGCATTTGGTATCAGAGTGATGTTGGCTTCATAGAAGGTGGAAGGGAGTATTCCTGTTTCTTCAATCTTATGGAAAAGTTTCAGAAGTATGGGTACTAACTGTTTCCTGAAAGTTTTGTAGAATTCGTTTGTGAAGCCATCTGGTCCAGGACTTTTGTTGTTGTGGAGATTCTTTATAACGGGTTCAGTTTCTTTGTCTGTGATTGGTTCATTTAGATTTTGTAGTTCTTCTTGGTTCAGTTTTGGAAGGGCATATGTTTATAGGAATTGTTGCCTTTCTTCCAGATTCTCTAGCTTGGTGGCGTATAGTTCTTTATGGAAGTTTCGCATGATTTTCTGGATTTCTGTGGTGTCAGTTGTGATATCTCCTCCATCGTTTAAAATTCTATTAATTTGAGTCTTCTCTCTTTTTTGTTTGGTGAGTCTGGCTAGGGGTTTGTCAATTTTGTTTAATCTTTCAAAGAACCAACATTTGGCTTCATTGATCTTTTGTATGGTTCTCTTATTTTCGATGTTGTTTATTTCTGCTCTAATTTTAGTGATTTCTCTCCTTCTGGTTGCTTTAGGGTTCCTTTGTTCCTCTTCCTCTAAGTCCTTGAGGTGTTCAGTAAGGTTGTTCATTTGAGCTTTTTCTTGTTATTTAATATGTGATTGTATGGCTATCAGTTTCCCTCTGAATACTGCCTTAGCTATTTTGATAGGTTGTGTCCTCATTTTCATTTGTTTCTTGGAACATTTGAATTTCTTACTTGAGTGACTGTCTGACCCAGTGGTTCTTAAGGAGTATGTTGTTTAGTTTCCAAATTCCTTGACTTTTAATAATTTTCTGTTTGTTGTTAAATGTTAGTTTTACTCCACTGTGGTCTGAGAAGATACTTGAGATTATTTCAATACTCTTGAATTTATTGATGCTGTCTTTGTGGCCGAACATGTGGTCTATCCTTGAGTATGTGTTATGTCAATTTGAAAAGAAGGTGTATTCCAGTGTTTTGGGGTGAAGGACTCTGAAAATGTCCAAGATGTCTAGTCTGTCAATCTCTTCATTTAATTCTCTTGTATCTTTGTTGATTCTCTGCTTTGTTGATCTGTCTAAGTGTGAGAGTGGGGTATTGAAGTCTCCCACTATTATTGTATTACTATTGATGTATTTTTGAAATTCTTTCAGTAGGTGCTTGATGTATTTAGACGGTCCCTCATTGGGTGCATAGATGTTAATAATTGTTAAGTCTTCTTGGATGATTGATCCTCTAATCATTATGTAATGTCCTTGCCTATCTTTTATTACTTTATTTAATTTAAAATCTATTGTGTCTGAGATTAGAATGGCTGTTCCTGGCTTTTTTTTTGTGGTCCATTAGACTGTATGATAGTTTTCCGTCCTTTCACTTTAAGTCTGTGTTTATCTTGTTGGGTCAGATGGGATTCTTGCAAGCAGAATATGGTTGGATTATGTTTTCTGATCCATCCCCCCACTCTGTGCCTTTTGATGGGTGAGTTTAAGCCATTGAAATTTATTCATATTATGCATTTAATGTATTGTAGTGACATTGTTCAGCAAACTTTGCTCTGATATATTGCTTGTATTAAAATGATATTCTTGTTTTAAGAGGTCTTTTAGAACCTCTTTCAGGGCCGGTTTTTGTGATGGTTGCCTCCTTTAACTGTTGTTTGTCTAAGAAGGTTTTGATCCCTCCATCTAGTTTGAATGAGAGTCTAGCAGGATATATTATCCTTGGTTGAAACCCTTTTTCATTCAGGGCTCGATAGATATCTTGCCATTCTCTTCTGGTTTTTAGAATTGGAGTGCAGAAGTCTGCTGATTGTCTTATTGGTTTTCACCTGTATGTGACATTTTGTTTTTCTGTTGGAGCCATTAGGATCCTTTCTTTATCCTTACTCCTTCTCATTGTCACTATATGTCTTGGTGACTTCAGGTCTGGGTTGATTCTGTTTGGAACTCTCTGGGCCTCTTGAATCTTGATGTCCTTTCTGTTATTCAGGTCTGGGAAGTTTTCTTCTATAACTTCCTCTAGAATGTTTCCTTCCCCTTGCTCTCTTTCTTCCTCTGCCAGGCCAATTATATGAATGTTACTTCTTTTGAGATCATCCCATATGTCTCTGTTTCTGTTTTCAGTGTCTCTCAATCTCTTTTTGAGTTCTTTCTCCTCTTTTTTAGTTTTCTCTAACTCATCCTCTGACTAATTCTGTTTTCTGCTTCTGTTAATCTGATTTCTCTTCCCTCAGCTTCATTCTTCATTATAGCTATTTCAACTTTCAGTTCTCTAATTGCCTCAAGATAATCAGTATTTTCCTTGTGGCTCTCAACTGTTGTTTCCCTAATACTTCCATTCCTTTCCTCCAATGTTGTTTACATTTCTGTGATTAATAAATTTATTATTGCTTCCATACTTTTCTTATCTATGGTTTCTTCTGGCTGATTTGTAGTTTATTCTGGGCTCTTGTCTTCATTCATTGGAGTAGCAGTTTTATTTGGTTTTGATATACCCATTTTTTTGATTTATGTGTTTCTTACTTTTATGCTCTGTTGTTCCCCAGTTGTTGTTTCTTGATTACAAGCAACACTGTACTAAATACCTTTATGACAAATGCAATAACCAACCTCAGGGATTACAATAGCAACTGAAGCAAGGATTGAAGCAGTTTAATCACTACCAGTTAGCCAAACAATGTCGCCAGTCTGTGAAATAATAGCAACCAAGTCCAAGTGAAGAAGAAAGAGAAAGGAAAGAAGGGATAGCAAAAATAGTCAGTTATGCAACTCTACTATCCACTGTATATTCTAGGGGTAACAAGAGGGGAAAGGGAAGTAGAGCAGAGATGCATACATAGAGAGTCCACTCTGAGTCTGATTTCTTCCCCAAGAAATGAATATCAGTGAATTCAGAAAGGCAAAGAAGAAGGAAGGAAGAAATGGAAGACAAGATAAAAAAAAGAGAAAGAAAAGAAAAAGGTAAGAAAAAGAGCTGTAATAAAAGAGCAGTGAAAGGAAAGTTTTTAAATTGATTAATTTATTTTTTATTTTATTTTATTTTATTTTTTTAATTATCTAGGAGAAGGGACAAGGGGAGAGTCTGTAGAGGAGGTAGGAGTAATGAGACAAGTTCTTCTCACAATGGATAAGATGCCCAGTCCCCTAGCAATGAAAGATACCCTAAGAGTTCATTCTGGTCAACATAATGGAGGGGGTGAAATAGACACACCTTTATATAATATTAATAATAAAATAGAGCTGGGTAAAAAACCTGTCCCAGATTGCCTCAAGGTTCCTGAGCAGAGGCAGCTGATGTTAAGAAATTAAAAAAAAAAATCTCAGGACTAGACAAGAATAGCAGGAATAGACAGTTATGCAAATCTACTATCCACTGTATATTCTAGGGGTAGTTAGAGGAGAAAGGGAAGTAGAGCAGAGATACACTCAGAGAGTCCACTCTGAGTCAGATTTGTTCCCCAAAATAATTCCCAAACCTGTATCGGTGAATTCAGAAATCTGGAGGAAGGAAGAAAGGATGGCAAGAATGAGAAAAAGAAGAAAAAAAATATAGAAAGAAAAAAATAAAAAGATATGAAAAAGAACAGTAATAAAAGAGCAGTGAAATGAAAGAGGTTTTTATTTATTTGTTTATTTTTATTATTTAATTAGCCATGGGGGGAGGGAGAGTATTGGTATGGGCGGTAAGAAGAGTGAAACAAGTTATTTTATCAGTGAATAAGACACTCAGTACCTTAGCCATGGAAAATACACTAAGAGTTAATTCTGGTCAACCTGAAGGAGAGGGGGAAAGGGATACAGGTTTATCTTGTATTGATAATAAAATAGAACAGAGTGAAAAACCTGTCCTGTCTTCAACTTGGATGGCTCCAGATTACCTCAGGCCCCCTGAGCAGAGGCAGCTGATTGGCTACTTAGAAAGAAAAAAGGCCAAAGGTTTCAGAAGGGAATAAAATTAGAATGAATGGCACCCCCTGGTGGGACAGGAATCTTGGCAAAGAAAGTAGCTCAGCAGGGGATCCTGCTAGGAGCAGATCTCTGACCCCCAGGGACTGGTTATGGGTGGGGGAAGGGGTGCACTTCAGGAATAATAATTAAAATAAAATTTTCCCTTTCTTTTTACTCTGTTTTTTAACCCAAATTGAGTTATAGTCACCTCCTTGTTGTCACCCTACTATCTTAAGGAATTTTCCATTTATTCCCTCTTTATAGTGTTTTGAGTGTGAAAGGATGTTGTATTTTGTCAAAGGCTTTATCTGCATCTATTGAGATAATCTTTTGTTTTTTTGGTTTTGCTTTTATTGATGTGGTGAATGACACTGAGTACAAGCCACATCAAACCAAAGTATTTCACAAACAAAATTACAAACCTCAGAAAATACAATAGCGACAGAAGCAAAGGGTAATGCAGTACAACCAAAACCAGTTAGCCAAACAACACCTCCTCTCTGAAAACAAAACAGAATCAAGAACAAAACCAAAACAAGCAATCAAGGAAAGACAAAGCAAGGACAGACAATTACAAAAATCAACTATTAACTATAAATTTTAGGGATAGTGGGAAGAGAAAAAGAAGGAGAAAAGAGAAAGAGAGAAACATTCTACTCTGAGTCAGACTTCTTCCACAATATAATTCACAAACAAGCACAAGTGAATACAGAAAAAAACTGTAACAAGAGGGGAAAAAAATTCAAATCCATGAAGAGGAAAGAAAAAGAAAAGTGGAAAAAGGAGAAATAAAAGCAAGCTCCTCCCACAACAGAGAGCACACCCAATCACCAAACAATGGGAAAACAACAACAGCTAATTCTGGTCAACCAAGAGAGAAGAGAAAACAGACAAAGGCAAATAATAATAATAAATTAAAGAAAGAAAGAAAAAATCCCTAACAATCAGTCTGCAGATTAAACCACTCCAGATGTGTTGCACACAACCTCTTCCCTTTTTAAACCAAGCAAGAACAACCAACTATAAGAAGCAACTATTAAACTCAAAAGGTGGAAAGAAGAAAAATAAACCAACCTAAGCAAAACTGGAAACTACTCTTATAGCCCAGCAGGGGCAGAGATTGGTTAGTTATTCAGCCACTCAGACAGAGCTCCGGCCCCATTCAAAAAAAAAGGGAAGGGAGGTGGGGCTACAGAGTAGCAGCAACTGCTTCTCTCTCCTCTCCACAGTCAACTAAGAATAACAAAGAAAATCACCCTAGAACACAACAAGACAAAACTCTTTGGGAACCCACCAAATCACAGGTGAATGTAAACATGTGCAGCTCATGGACAGAGAGGAGCCTAAGGAGAGATTCCTGCAGCTGAAAGCCTGTAACTACTTGGTAGTGACTGGTAATAGTCCAGCAGTTTTCCAGAAATAGAAGGATGAATATGGGATGATCTCACTCATAGACAGAAGTTGAAAAACATAATCAGAAGCGAAACACACTAAGCAGGACTTGGACTGGAGTTGGTATATTGCACCAAAGTAAAACACTCTAGGTTGGGGGAATGGTTCAGGTCCTGAAACATGATGGCAAAGGAGAACCTAGTAGAGGTTATATTTTTATGTGGAAATGTTATACATGTATACATTGTATATTACTATTGATAACAGTTAATCCCACAATAAATAAATAAATAAATAAATAAATAAAAAGAATACTTAAAAAAAAACTTTAATTGGGAAAAGATTCCCTTTTCTTTGAGTAACTCCCCACTGAGCTTGGAATCTTGATAAGGAGATTCATTCCACAGGAGGGCTTCCCTATCTGTAGCTTGCTCCCTCACCCCACTTCTGTGGGTGATGGTCTTGGTGTGTTTGTAGAGGGTGGGGAGGGTGCAGAGGAAAAGAGCTCAGGCCAACTCCATGTTTCCTTTGTCCTTTTCAGCCTACATTTGCCAGCCTAAAGATTGGTTATAGGGCTCTTCCTTGGTTCTACCTTGACCCCCTGCACTCCTCCTCCACCACTGGCTCATAAATCCTACCCTCCCTAGAAAAATTACCAGGTTTAAAGCAGCCTCCTTGCAGAATTCATGCCAAGTGTTGTCGCCAAGCTGATTCAGAGTTTATCTGAGATATTGACTGTATCCTAGTAACAACAGAACAAAGAAAGCAGTAATGTGCTTTTTTCCCCTTTCATTCTCTCCGTGAATTGCACAAGTATGGTTTTGTGATGCAAAAAAATATATACAACTTTATATAATAAACAAATGAAGCAGATTCCTTGCAATCACTAATACTTCAAGTCACATGGTTCTATAATATACATTTCTAGGAATGTAAGGTCAAAACAGTAAAGGTTATAAGTATATGGTTAATAACCAGCTACATTTGGACTTGTCTCTTCACTTAATCCTTCCAAGTAGAATAACAGAGAAAGTTACATAAATGTTCTATGCTAGGAAAAAAAATTATACCTAATTCATGAAATGTAATATGGAAAGAAGTATAACATTTAAACTTTTAAAAATGAAAGCAATTAATTTTGTTTCTTCTTGCTATTCTGAAAGAAGAGAACACAATCTCAGGAGAACAATTTAATAATTTTCTGTCATTGCAGAAATGGGAGTTTGTATATAAGAGTATAGGAACAAATCAGGAACAAGGTAGATTTATCATATATACCAAAGACACAGGAAGAAAAATATATATTTGAGAAAAAATAAAATTTTAGATTGAATAATAAATGGATCTAAACTGAACTTGTCCAAAAGGAAACTATGTCCTTTTGATAAAATGTATTCTTCCAGATTTAGAATGATTTTTTTGGTCTATGTCCATTTCTGCCAACCTATTATATCATGGAGATAGGGAAACGTTTCATGAGAGAAGCAGAGTCTGACAAAGATAAACAACTATTCTAAATGCACCTTTACTTATATCTTTAATGTTACCAGCTACTCACTGGGTAAAAGTCAATATTCTTTGGACAGTTTATAAAAATGTAGGCAGACTCTAATGTAAGTATCTAAGAAGCAGTCTTTGAAAAGGCATTCTTCCAACTAGTCAATTCAAAGTGAACATGACACTCCCCTGTTTCTTATATCATGTGAAGGATTTTTGTGGAATATGCAAATAGGTGATTGTTTTCAGCTTGAAAATTTGTGTAAGGTTCTTGAAAAGTGGGTGTAACTACCATGGAAAGATTAGAAATTGTATCATTGTGTCAACAATTGTACTATAACTCATTAGCCCCAAAATCAAAGGGGAAAGTGGTTGTAAAATAGTTCATAAGATACTGTAAATGAGATATTTATGTGAAGTTTTGTTGTAAGATGTTGGGAGCAGCGTTCAAGGTAAACCTCTCAGGCCCCCTGAGAAGGGGGATAGCCGGGAGGGGTGACATGGGTACACCATGACCTTTGGCTGCGCTCTGCAAATTCCCCTATTATTGTTTATGCCTGGCTATCTAATGTGGACTTGGTGGCATGTAGCTGCTCCCCTGTTTGTGCTCTTCTGATTCTGGTAGGACATATTAATCTTAAGATACAATACTGTGTAATCATAGAATAGTGTATGAAAGTAAGCAAATGCCAGTTACCACTCCCCTGTTTTACTGTTATGCTCAGTTGATCATATTCCTGGAACTAGGTACATACAGAACAATAGTAATGGGAACATAGCAACTGTAGAAAAATAAGTTTGTAAGTAAATCATTAGGGGAGGACAGCAAATTCCAATAACTTACAACAACTGATTGATATTTAACTGCAAGTAAATCATGATATCTTGTATTGTGTAAAACTATCTTGTGTGATCTTGTATTGTGTAGAACTTCTTGCTTTCTGTATAAATTTTGGAGACTCAGAAATAAAGTTGCCTTATCTTTGACATGGTCCTCCCTACTCCATTCGTCTCTCATACCTTCTTCTCTCAGGCTTATCATTGAATTTTACTCCATGCTGGACATGGAGACAACAGTAAGAGATCATGTGCGGTCGCTCTGGGTCACCTGCCTCCCCAGTCACTGGTGACGGAGGGTGAAGCAGCCCCCTGGGAGATCTAGGGTGGCTCTGCATGATGAGGATGTAATGCATGGAGAGGAAGAAGCCACAGATTTATCCAGTCCTGAGAGAAGCCTCAGAAGGTCAACTTAGTTATTAGGAGAATGCAGGCAAGCAGGCATACTCATAGTCCAGAAATAAGGTTGAGGTAATCATTAATCCAAACACAATGCAACACAATGCATAATTACATCTTGACCTACAAAGTATATGATCATAACTGGAAAGTTATTGTACAAGGCTTAGTCATGAGCTCAAAAATGCAATTTTCTCTGGGGGTAAATTACAGGCACTTCAGAGCATGGCAGAAGGGAGCAATTGAGTAAAATCAAGATATTTGCGGTGGGTTACAAGTTGACCATACACAATAAACAGTAATTCATGGCCTTTGCTTTAAGAAGATATACACCTGCAGACCAGCTTCACCATTTCTGAAGTGACTTCCCTGCAGGTGGGGAGCCAGTATCCTTATGCCAGTCCTTTCACTTTGAGTTAATATTTTAACAAACATTCTTTGAAGGAAAAAGTAACTCAAATGGTTTAATAATGAAAGAGAGAAAAGGAGAGAGGGAAAGATACACAGAAAGAGAAAGTGAGGGAGGGAGGCAGAAGAGAACATCAGAGTATTACTGGCAGTGCCAAGGGTTAGATTCATTGCTTCCTACTTGCTAGTACAATACTTTACCCACTAAACCATCTCTCAGCTTGGTGAAATAAATATTATATTATTTTAAGATATTAGCTTAATTTTCTGCTTGTCTACATTTGCAAATAATTGACATAGTTAAAATATCCATCCTATAGCTGTTAAACATGTCAACATTATTAAAATACTGATTCTAAATAGGGTTCTGGGGTGATGCAGACTGTAAGTGCACACTTTCCATGCTCAAGAATCCAGGTTCAATATAGCATTGTTGACTACAATGATGAAGCTACATGAGTGGTGAAAGCAGTGATGCAAGTGTCTCTCATTCTCTCACCTTTTGTATTTCCGTCTCCTTTCTCAAGTTGAACAGACCAGTATCTCTGATTAACATAGATGCTAAAATATTAAACAAAATTCTATCCAGCCAGATACAGTAGTATATTAAAAAGATTGTTCATTGTGACCAAGTGGGTTTTATCCCAGGCATGCAAGGTTGGTTTAATATATGTAAATCAATCAACGTGATCCACCATATCAATAAAAGCAAGACCAAAAACCACATAGTCATATAGATAGATGCAGAGAAAACCTTTGACAAAATACAACATTCCTTTATGATCAAAATACTACAAAAATGGGAATAGAAGATAAATTCCTGAAGATAGTGGAGTCTATATATAGCAAACCCACAATGAAAGTCAATGGTCAAAAACTGGAAGCATTTCACTTCAGATTAGGTACTAGACAGGGCTGCCCACAATCACCATGACTATTCAACATAGTGTTGGAAGTTCTTGTCATAGCAATCAGGAATTATAGCAAGGAATTAAAGGGATACAGATTGGAAGAGAAGTCAAACTCTATTTGCAGATGGCATGATAGTGTACATAGAAAAACCTAAAGAATTTAGCAAGGTGTTTTTGGAAATCATCAGGCAATACAGTAGGGTGTCAGGATACAAAATTAACATCCAAAAGTCAGTGCCATTCCTCTATGCAAACACTAAGTTAGAAGAAGTAGAAATCCAGAAATCAATTCCTTTTACTATAGCAACAAAACCAATAAAATATCTAGGAATAAACCTAACCAAAGAAGTGAAAGACTTTTATAGAGAAAGTTATGAGTACGAGTCAAGGAAACTGAAAATGACAGAAAGAAGTGGAAAGATATTCCATGTTCATGGGTTGGAAGAATTAACAATCAAAATGAGTATACTGCCCAGCGCCATATACAAATTTAATGCTATACCCATCAAGATATCAACCACAATTTTTAGGAGAATAGAGCAAATGCTACAAATGTTTATCTGGGTCCAGAAAAGACCTTGAATTGCCAAAATAATCTTGAGAATAAAGAACAGAACTGGAGGCATCACACTCCCAGATCGCAAATTGTGTTACAGGGCTGTTGTACTGAAAACTGCTTGATACTGGGACATGAATAGACACACTGTCCAGTGGAATAGAATTGAGAGCCTGGAAGTAAGCCCCCACACCTATGGACATCTAATCTTTGACAAAGATGCCCAGACTATTAAATGGGGAAATCAGAGTCTCTTTAACAAGTGGTGTTGTCAAAAAAGGGTTGGCCACTCCTTAATTTTTCTTGGATTACTAACTTTGTCTTCTTTTCATTTTGAGATATGCTAGGTTACATAAGCTTGCATCAATATGGATAGAACATTATTAGGGCTGGGCTGGGTGGTGACACACCTGGTTGAGCACACGTTATAATGTGCAAGGACCCAGGTTTGAGCCCCTAGTCCCTACCTGTAGGTGGAAAGCTTTGAAAGTGAAACACTGCTACCGGTGTCTCATTTCCTCTTCCTCTCTATCTCCTCCTACCCTTTCAATTTATGGCTATCTCTATACAATAAATAAAGACAATAAAAACAATTTTTAAAAAAGAACATTTTGGAGCAAGCTAGTAGCATATGGAACTTTGTCCTTCAATTCATCTACTTAAAAATAAATTTCACATAAACTTTAATAGTCAAGTAATAAGCTTGTAATTGTTTCAGTAAATTTAAATTTATAATATCATATATATATGTGTGTATGTGTGTATAATTAATATTTGTGCTGCACTGTTTTAGAAGCCAAAATGATGAAAAATAGAACATGAGCTCAAGTCCTGATGACTGGGGCATAGTAGTATCAAGCAGTGATTAATAAGTTAATGTGCATTATATAGTAGTCAGACATGGGTTGTGTAGAAAACTCAAGTCCATACACAGCAAACACAATTACATAAAGTTTACTAGAATAAACAAGTCAAGAATAGATACTAAGAGATATGATGGGCAGACATAAAGAAACAGCTACTGAAGGTGAAGTAAAAGGAATCAAGTCCAGGAAGAGGAAAGCAATTGCCCCCTGTTAGGCAAAAGTTCACTATATGCCATTTCTAATGGTATTTTTTGGGTAAGCAAAGATAGAAGTTAATCTCTACTGAGGGTAACTTCCTATCTTATTCAATTACTAGGTGTGGATAAAGAAGTTCATTTATGGCTCCTGTCTAGGTTAAGCATATTAGTATTAAACAAAAGTTACAAGATTTCTTTATTGATTTCTTTTTAAATGCCACAAAGGTTATCACTGCTCATAAAGCATGCAAATCCCCCCCCCCCTTGTGCATGGTAATGTGCCATTTTCAGTCCCCTTTGATTTTCTTTTGTTTTCCTCTCTCTCTTTCATTTTCCTCCAGGGTTACTGCTAGGACTTGGTACTGGCACTACAAATCCACAGCTCCCAGCTGCCACTTTATTGGATAGGACAGAGAGAAATTAAGAGAGGATAGAGAGAAATTGAGAGAGGGCAGAGAGAGCGGGAAAGAGAAAGATATGGACCTGCTTCAAATCTTGTGAAGAGGCTCCCCTACAGGTGGGGAGCCAGAGGCTCAAACCCAGATCTTTGCAAGGGTCCTTGCACTTAGTACTGCTTAGTACTGTGTGGGCCACTGCCTGGCCCCATTGATTAATATTCATTTTTGTTGTTGCTGTTGAAGTTTTGATGATATTGTTTATTGCTTATTTAATTTACTTATAAAATAGAAAATATTGACAAAACCACAAGGTAAGAGGGGTGAAATTCCACACATTTTCCACCACCAGAGTTCCATATCCCATCCCCTTCCCTGATAGCTTTTCTATTCTTTATCCCTCTGGGAGTATTGACCTAGCATCACTATGGGGTACAGCAGGGGGAGGCCTGGCTTCTGTTATTGCTTCTCCACTGGACATGGGTGTTTTCAGGTCAATCTATACTCTCAGGAAAGTTTCCATCTTTCCCTAGTTGGGCAGGGCTCCAGAGAGATGGGCTTCCAGGGTACATTGGTGAGGTCATCTTCCCAGGGCAGTCAGGTTGGTGTCATGGTAGCATCAGCATCATCTGAGAAAGCATTAAGGTATAAAGAACAATTTTTAATCCAAGTATCTGACAACTAACAACCCAGAAATTTCACTTACTAATGTTGTACACCAAAATCTAGTGGTTGAGGTTTTCCTTTGGCTTAGATTTTGAATTTCTTTATTTCATCAGCCTGACAAAAAGTCATATAGATAAATTTATGTATGGACCAAAAATGGTGAATTATGAAGTGTTAAATCATGTTCCTAATAGTCATTCAGTAAATATGTATAGAGACCTAAGTCCAGGTGCTCTTTAGATGATGCACATACAGTATTAAACAAAAGTTACAAAAATACTTGTCCTCACATAGTATACAGTTCAGAGTATCAGATAACAGAGAAGTAGTACTTGCTTTGTTCTGGGCATGACCCAGGTTTGAGTCTAGCCCACTATTGACCAGAAGAAGCTTGGTGCTGTGGTGTCATTTCATTCCCTCTCTTTGTCTCTTCTATCTAAAAAAGTCTGCCCTTGGAGTTAGGTGGTGGTGCACTGGGCTAAGCATACATAATAAAAAGATCCAGAATCCTGGTTCTAGCCCATGGCTCCCCATATGCAGGTGGTGTGTAGCTTCACAAGTGGCGAAGCAAGTTTGCAAGTGTCTATCTTTCTCTTTCCTTCTCTATGTCAAATCTTAGAAGATTTGAGCTGAGATGTTAGGGAGAAAAAAAAAGATAATCTCTCTAGGGGTTGAAATGTGAGCTGCATTTTGATGAGTAGGTGAGTTTTGAATTAGTATGTCACCACTGATGAATAGCTAAGATCAAAAGGCATAGGAGAAATTTCTTAGGATATCTTGATGGAAAGGTGCCTAGTGTGTACTAAGTAGAGGAAACATTTTCAGATTAATGAATTATGATGAAACTAATGGCCTTGGAAGATATGAAACCAAGCTCACTTCTGGAAAAACAAAAAGTCTACAATCATAGAAATGTTATACCCTGAAAATTTGAATCAATTGGAGGAAAAAATGGAGGATAAGAGATAAAAGGAAAGCAGAGAAAAAGGAAATTTATTTGCTTCCATAGCAATTAAAAAAAATCAAACTATTTTTTCTAACACTCAGTGGACTCTGAATTTCCTCTCATGATCTGTACACATGATAGTTTTGTGTATGAACAGAATTACTGATAATGGTAAGGTAAGAAATATTCTTTGAAGAGGTAGGGGGAAATGGGAAGTTTAGAGGTTTAAAGAAATATAAATGCAAAATGTCTAGCCAGAAAATCTGAATTTTTATTAGCACTGTCTTTAAATTTGATATTAAGAATGTTTTAATGTGTTAACATCTATTGCTATATAGTAACCTGCTCTTGAGGCTACCTCCCACTGTTTCTTTAGCTGTCAACATTTTTAGATAAACAAGGTTTTAAAGCTCACTTTTCTAACAGTAAAATAAAAAAAAAAAGTACTTTAATGTTTGCCTCATACTTCCTCTCTGACATAGAAAGATTTTCACATAGGCTGATACAAGAGGTAAAAATAAAAATTACTTTTACTGGGCCATTGGACTGAAAAATGCAGTAAATTTCTAAATGGCAATGTTAGATCAGTGCTTATGACTATGGGGATTTGCTTACTACATAGATAACTTTTAGGTGGGATGGGAATTTGTGAAATTATATTTTCTATATGTTGGGTAGTATGCCAGCTCCCCCGGCTTAAAGCTTCTGTCTGTAATCCTGCTTAACTAAGCACCAGCATGCCTGCAGGGCATTGGTTTGATCCCACTTAAAGCTGTGGTCTATTTACATAAACCACTGTTAACTAAGCACCACCCTCCCTCCAGGGCATTGGTGGTTCAATGGTAGAATTCTCGCCTGCTCTGCCCTCTCTCCTTGTCACACCCTGATTTTCACCAACCTCTTTTTTTGCTCCACCCTCTCTAGGTCACACCCTGTTTACAGCCTACTTAGCTAGTATATATACAAGCTGCTTTTTTGAGTAAAAACACTTGGAATTGCTTTCAAGCTCCCTGAGTTCCAGAGTGTATCTCCTGCGACGTTAGCTCGGCCCGAGTTCCTGATCCCTCTCCCACGCAGCAGCCTAGATTGGCTCCAGTTGAGTTCTGTCCAACCCAGAGAGCACTTGCTCAGGAAGAAGCACTCTCAGGCTACCCCAGCATCTATATATGACCTTTTCCAAATGTAGATGATGGGCAAAAATTCTTTTCAACCTTGACTGGGTTTCCAAAGTTATCTTCATTAAATGGACTGTCACTGTCACTGAATGGTTAAAATAACTGAAATACAAATCTGCCTAAGTTTATCAGCTGTGAAGACTCATGTTTGTGTGCCAAAATTAAAAAGAAAAGTGAGTTTTATGAACAACAAATAACATTGTTTCAAGTATATTTAATAAATTTCTAGTGATCTACTTATGTATTTTGTTGTCGTTATCTTAAGAAGTGACACAACCTGACAGACAACGATCTCCTTACCTCACATATTGAATTACCGATGGGGAAAGAACAGAGAGTGTTGTCCTAAGACTAGAATTCTTCCAACTATGGCCCTTGGGGCAATCTATTTCCAAAACATCACCCCTTTTTGCAAGTGAGATTTTTGTATCAATATGCATTCACTATGCATTAATTAAGGCTATTTTTACCAGACAATGAATGGCAGAGCTGAGAGTTACTATAGAGATTGCCTCCAAGCAAGGGAAAAATGATAGGGGAAGCTCTAAACTTCAACTTGATCAGAACCCAGAGAGAGAAAAAGAAAAAAGGAAGGACATCTGATAGTAGTAATAGGTGTAGGTGTGACTTAGACCTTTCTCAGAGAAGGCAGGTATATATGGGTGTATATATATACCAATGTATACAAATATAGACAGAGATAATAGTTAACTCCTATCTGCAAACTTGGAAGAACTACTGTAGCTTCAAATATAGGGCATGGGAACTCAAATCTCTGGTGGTGGAAACAGTGCTGAATTATAACCCTGATCTCTTATAATTTTGTGAATCAATATTAAGTAACTAATATATTAAAAATTAAATTTTTTTAAAATTTTGGTCTATAACTCCTGGCTATATTTACTATATGGCTTTTTTAGAAACATGTTGTCATTCTTTTTTAAAAGCCCTACCACTTATGAAAATCACACTGCTGGAAGGCAACATTCTGTTAGGAGATTGCAGAGAAAGTTAGGAAGATTAAGAAAGTGAGAGACAAATAAAGCAGTAAGAGAACTCACTGGCTTTGTTAAACATCTTTTGAAGACCATTGTTTCTGTGCAACTTATTTGAATACCCAAATCATCCAATGTATTACTTACTTTGAAAAATAAAAGCAGATTTTTCCCAAACCCTATAATAGTGAGTTTTTTGCTACCTTCAGAAAAGATTTGTTTGGAGTTTCTATTTATCTAATACAAATACAATTATTATGCAACATACCATATGGTTGCTTACATTATTTCTTTACCAAGGCAGTGATAAATAGGCTGTTGTCACTTTCTCATTCTCATCCCCTTTTATTGTAATAGCTATAGTATACAACACTATGTGGAAAAAAATTGCTACTTTCTGAGGTCACAATTTAACAGCAAAAATAGATGGGAAATTCAGATCTGTGGCATGCCATATGTACTACTATAAATGTAAAGACTGAAATCTGTGGTATTTATTGAGGAAAATATCCACTTTTGTCTCTTGAAAAAGAGCATTATGTCTCATTTTTACCTGTAAAACCTCAGAAAACTATGCATTTTATAAATATGAGAGAAAAACTTGAATTGTGCATTGAGGCGATGAAAATACTGTGCTAAATTATTAAACTTAGAAGTACTTGTTGATGTCAAGGCTGTTGCAAACTCTGTTTACAGAAATAAATAAGTTGTAAATTTTGTTTTCACACAATTATAGTTACATTTTTCTAAAGTGGTTGTGCCTCACCATCTTTGCAATTAATTTTAATTCTAAGTTAATGATAAACTAAATTAATGAAAATATTCAAAATATATTAAATTTGAGTATTAGAAGACTTTCACATTCAAAATCCTAGAACGTCAAGGTAGTTTTCGTTACTCTATCTTTTACTGCCATTTATAGTATTATAAATTAAAATTAACTTAAGATATTAATTAGTTTTTAATTTCTAATTGTCATAAATACACATAATAAGAGGATTATATTCTTAGCATTCCTGATTCAGTGTAAGTATATATGCATTGCTTTGTATTATAAGTCCATTTAAAAATATTTTTATTTGTGATTAATAGTAGGTTACAAGATTATAAGATTACAGTGTATAGTTCCATACCACACACACCACCAGAGTTCTATAGTTCCACTGTCCCAACTCCCAAAGGTAACCACTATAGTTTTCACAAGTCTTAGAAACAGTTTACTTCCTTATTTTTTTCTTCAAGTTGATGTTCACTACATTCTGATTTAAGTTAAACCACTTAATAACTCTTCCATCTCTTTACTTATTTTGCTAAGGTATTTCTTTTTTTAAAATATTTATTTTATTTATTTATTCTCTTTTGTTGCCCTTGTTTTATTGTTGTAGTTATTATTGTTGTTGTCATTGTTGGATAGGACAGAGAGAAATGGAGAGAGGAGGGGAAGACAGAGAGGAGGAGAGAAAGATAGACACCTGCAGACCTGCTTCACTGCCTGTGAAGCGACTCCCCTGCAGGTGGGGAGCCGGGGTTCGAACCGGGATCCTTATGCCGGTCCTTGTGCTTTGCGCCACCTGCGCTTAACCCGCTGCGCTACAGCCCGACTCCCCACTAAGCTATTTCTTAGCAAAATTATTATTATCACTTCCAGTTTCATCCATTTTGTACCGTAAAACATAATATCATCTTTTTTGATTGCAGAGTAGTATTCCATGGAATATGTATCTCATAGCTTCCGTAGCCAGTCATCTTTTGAATAAGTTAGGCTTATTCCACTCTTTAGATATTGTGACAAAATGCAGTTATGAAATAACACATTTGTCCCTTCTTATTAGTGTTTGAATGCCTATAAGACAAAGGCCCAAGAGTGGTATTGCTGGATCATAAGGTATTTCCATTTTGGACTGTCCATACAGTCTTCCAAGGGAACTACATCAGTTTGTATTTTCTTTTTTTTTTTCTTTTTTTATTTTATATAAGAAAGGATAAATTAACAAAACCATAGGGTAGGAGGGGTACAACTCCACACGATTACCACCACCCAATCTCTATATCCCACCCCCTTCCCTGATAGCTTTCCCACTCTATATCCCTCTGGGAGCATGGACCCAGGGTCATTGTGGGTTGTAGAAGGTGGAAAGTCTGGCTTCTGTAATTGCATCCCCGCTGAACATGGGTGTTGATTTCTAATGAGTCTGTCTGGATGGAACAGTGGCCTTTGCCTAGGGAGAAGATAGAAATTTTAAAAGAGCTCATCTGAGAGCAGTTGTCCTTGGGACACATTCGTCATTCCCGAAGCCCATGGAATACTCCTGCCGTTGTGATCAAAAAGCACCCTGGAAAATTGGGCCTCCTACAAGATCTCTATGTGGTTAATAAAACAATGCAGGTCTCTGGCTCCCCCTAAAGGGGTTTGCCTCTCACTTCTGCAATTCCCACGGGACTTCCAATCATAGCTATTAATATACAGGATTGTTTTTTTCTCTATTCCCTTGCACCCACAAGATTGTAACTGTTTTGACTTCTCTGTTCCTTCTATTAATAACACCAGCCCTGCCGATAGATTTGAATGGGTGGTACTGCCCCAGGGCATGGCTAATAGTCCTACAATTTGTCAAGGGGCTGTTAAATCTGCCGTTTTCCCATATATTCATAAGGGCCTTAAGGTTTTTCATTATATGGATGATGTCTTAATATGGGGAGAATTAGGTACAGATCTCTGTGCCCTACGTGCTTTTCTTATTCCTACCTTAAAGAAAAGTGACCTTAATGTAGCTCCTGAGAAGGTACAGCTAATTCCTCCAATATTTTTCTTAGGTTCAGAGATTTCTCTGATGCAGATTCGTCCCTTAAAGTCTTGTGTTATTTTTCCTTCTAATCTCACTCTTGCTTCTTTACAAAGTTTTCTTGGAAACTTAAATTGGCTTAGGCAGTATCTTTATCTGCCTACTAGCTGCCTCCAACTGCTGTTTGATTTGTTAAAAGGAAACAAACTGCCCTCTTCAAAACGTATATTAACTCCTGAAGCCTCCTTGGCTCAGGAAAAGGTTAACCAGGCCCTCCAAGACATGCACCTTGTTCGGTTCTCCCCCTCCTTTCTGGTAAATCTTCTAATCTTTAACTCCATCCCCACAGTAGTGGAGGCACTGTGGCAGAACCATGGGGTTTTTGAGTGGCTTCATACACCAGTAGGTGGAGCTCCAAGACTCCTTACCGAGATAGACGTGTTAGCATTCATGGTTTGTCAACAAAGAAACAGGTTGGTGCAGGTCTTAGGAAAGAAACCAGATTCAATTATTCTTCCCTTTTCTCTCACAGATACAGAGTGGCTCATATGCCACCATTCTCTTTTTGCCATAAGTTTAATGGGGTTTCCAGGACAAATAGATAACCATTTTCCTTCTAATAAATTGATAGCTTCTTTACCTATTTTGCATCTACTAGTACCTAAACTTTTCTCTCAAAATCCCATCCCCTCTGCTCCTACAGTCTTCACTGATGGTGGAAAAAAGGGAGCTGCTGTCCTTATATATTATCCAGACCAGCAATACCCTAAACCTCTCTTTACTGAGCTTCTTGATACTTCCCCTCAGTACAAAGAACTTTATACTGTTTTCCTTGCATTAAAAGCTGTACCAGAATCCTTCACCTTTTTTTCTGACAGTGTGCATACTGTTAACTTACTTCCATGGCTTGCTTGATCTTATGTGAGAATTGATGACAACCCACTTTCCCCTCTCTTAATTCAGGGCACACCCCCTGAAACCCATGATATGACGTGACACGATCTGAAGAACCTGATTCACAGACTCCAAGGACAGAACTTTCTTACTGCCTGTCTGCCCTTCCTGCTGCTGCTTTGCTGTCACGTGTTGGCAGTTCCAGCTCACTTTCTACAGAAAAGTGGAATTCCAGTGGCTAAGCTTCCCCATGGAGATAGACGTGCAGCATTTCATCCCCTGGCATTTCTTCCCCTAGTTTCCTACTTTAGACTGAGACTTCTATGGTACTTTCTGGTATACCTTTTGGACACTTTAAACAATTTTACAGCAGCTTCCTTCCCTTCACGCTATTGGCTTTTCAAAGACTGACCTGCAGTAGTTCATGGACTTTGCAGCCTGTTGCCTTGAGGACTATACAATGCCAACTAGCCCCTCCGTTGGCAGGCCACACTCTCCCACCTGAAGGTCCTGTCCTTTGAGGCAAGAAACACCCCCCCATTACTAAACACTGCCCCCAGAGGTAAGAGATTCCCCCAGATGCAGGAGATGCCCCCAGAGACAGGAAACACCCCATTGCCCAACAGCCTTCTCTTGGCATTACACTGGCTCTTACTGCTCCCCTACTTTTCCCTTCATGTTTTGTTATAGCATTCAGGTTTATGCCCAAAAGGTTTCCGCTAACCCCTACACTACTATTTCTCTGTCACAGATGGAGTCTTTTACAGACATAGACCCATCTTAATGCCATGACTATGTCGGGACCCTCAAATCTCGGTCCCTGACCCCCAGGGAAAGAAAGACGCTGCCACTGGCCTCCCAGCCTGAAAGGACACTCAGACACAGCAGGGAAGCCTGCCAAGCAATTCTTCTTTATTATGTGATGGGCATTGATATTTAAAGGAATTTTTGGTGGGCAGAATTTTGGCGGGCAGGGTTATCTTATTTTGCAGAGGGGAAGCCGGTGTGGTTATGCTGAAGTGGTTTCCGAGAAATACAACCATTGAGGTTATTCTCGGAAGATGAATGGCATGAAGTGTTCTCATACCAGAGTTATGAGGAAGTGACTTATGGGCCTAGGGTGTATTCCACACTTCCCTCTTTTTTGTTTTCTTTGTCAGAGCTATTGTAGTTTGAGGCCAGTTGGTGACATAGCCTGGAAGCCTTGGAGTCTGTGCCTGTTAGGTTACCTCATCCGGGAAGAGAGCATACCCGTTTTTGGTCATCAGACCAGCTTGAGTGAGGTCGTTCTCGGGGTACTTTCCTGTCTTAGGTTGCCCCTCCCGGGAAGGGCCTTACCCATCATTGACTACCACACCAGCTCACAGAACTCATCAGACACTTTTACTTTGTAATCCGTTTGGACCCAGGGCATCTTTTGCCCACTACAGTTTGTGAGGTCTTCGACCACATGGGACAGCATAACTACTGACTTAAACCTTTGATGTATAAGGCTATTCACTCGGTTTAAAATACAGGGCCAAGGGTAAGGAGCAAAAGCAAGATTACTAAGGGCCAAGCAAGAGAGGATAGCAGGGTGGACAGCCAAGGAGATTGGTTAAACCAGCTTTCAAACCATCCGGTTTGTATTTCTCTTTCCCGTCTTCTTTTAGCGAGCCCCTCCTGCAAACTGGTCATGGACTTGCGGACCATTCCTAAATGGTCAGCACAAAAGCAGCACTATTCTCCCAATGCAGCACAGACTTCTCCCTGTTGAAGGAAAATCAGGTCAAGTCCTCTCCTGTTCTGTAATACTACCTCGGACAGTGACGTAAGGGATTTTTCTAAATGACTTATGGAGGTCTCTATCTGCTCTAGATCTTCATCAATGGGTGCTCTGAGTGAGTGTACCTTCTTATGTGTGGTAACGAGGGAGGTTGTGCCCACTCACTCTCTGGAAGCCCCCAGCAGGGAGGCCACAGTAATGAGGGTAGCATCTATCGACCACCTATGTCTCTGGGCTTGGTGGATTCCCTCTATGGTGTCTAAGAGACTCTCATAAACATGATAGATCACACAAGGGTATACAACAGGACTAAGATGCACCACTCATGGTTTTTTCCTAAGATTTCTACCAAGACACAGGGGGTCACTCCTGAGGCCTTGCAAGCCCACCAGGCTTCATCAGGGGCCGGGTAAAAAGCTGTCTTGTTGGGTTGAATGGTGCAATTGCATAACCCAGGTTCTATTGAGGTACCAATACAAGTCCCATTTCCCTGTACTTCCTGAAGGGTCATTCCTGTCTCAATAGCCCTTGTCCACCTACACCGATGGGAAGCCTCTCCTTGTATGGTAGTGTTGGTAGTTGCTATCTCCTCGTAGTACAGGGCTGCAGTGTGGAAACATAACCAACAGGCAGTGGTTAGATTTGGGGTGGTGTTGTTGAGAACAGAAAAGGTTCCCTGGATAAGGGGCCACATGGGATCTGTGGGAGGAGAGGTCCGTGGAGGGATAACTGGCCTTGACCTATTAGAGGTCATCAGTGTGGTAAGGGAGGAGGAGTCAGCAGGAGTAAGGGTAGTAGAGAGAGTGGGAGGGGGCTTTGGCTTATTTCTGCCCGTTTGGGATCCCTTTATTACAGGATTGGGTCCAACCGGGTGGGACGGTGGTGTCTGTGGCTGCCACCTGATGGTAAAGAAAATCCCTGGGTCTTTTCCTGAAACATATAACCTAAGCCCCCAGGTATTTCCAGTCCTCCACTGGATATCAGACTGCACTCCTTGCCATGTTTTAACCTTGATGGTGAAGGGATTTCATTTGCCTATTGTTGGTACATCTGTGTCATTTCACTTCATCTCTATTTGTGTATCTCTCTGAGCCCATGGTGCCATGGTCTCACATCCCCATGCTTTAAAATGATAGTCGGCCTGTCCCTTGCAATCTGGGGAAGCCTCAGCATAGCAGCCGTACCACCCCATGGATCTTACTGTTCCCTCTATTCCTGTTTGTCCACAGTCATATGCACTTGCACCGGGAACCCAGTTCCAGGTTGTTCTGTCTACAAAAGTCCTAATGTTGGAGCCAGACTGTTTCATGTGGGTGTCTATCTCTAGGGTTAGATCGCATAGGTCTACATGAAAGCATGGCTGATCTGTCCCTGTGTATTCCTCAATCTGTTTCCTGTTGGGGAGGACTTGACCTGTGGGAGGTTATTGTATTCCTGAGTATGGTGGTGGTCTAGGTTAGCCAGCATAACCAGACTCCAGTACTCAACGTGTTTTTCAGCACGGTGGTGAGGGCTTACCCTTTGGCGGATGTGTGTGAAAACAAAGGAAGGAACCTCAGGAACCGGTGTCCTTGGGCTAGGTTAAATTATTCAGAGGGGGAATTTTGGGGGGACTATAGTGTTTGTGTTAGTGGACTGCAGTTTGATATTTCTGGCTGGGATCCAGATATGTCTGGGTTCATTAGGAAAGACACACCCGAACCCTTGCCCCATCATTAGGAGGGAGTCTGGGCCTTTCCATTCTCTGGTAAGCTGGTCTCTCCAAAGAACAATAATCTCTTGTTTTGGGTTTATGTTAACCCAATGTTTTTGAATAGGTGTGAGGGGTTCATTTTTTTTTGAAAATTGAGAATATTTAAGGTGAAGAGGGCAAGACTTAGCTGTTGATGTGGGCTAGATATCCCCCTTTTTTGTTTTAAAAGCTGCGTTTTTAGGTTTTGGTGGAATCTTTCAACAATTGCTTGTCCTTGGGGGTTATAGGGGATCCCTGTGACATGATGGATATTCCAAGTATTACAGAAATCAGTAAGGATTTTACTGAGAAAGCAAGGGCCATTATCCTCATCTTCCCAATCAAGGTCAGTCTCAGGCTCCCATGACGATGTGTCCCCCCCCTACTCCATGAATGACAGACCCCTGTTTAATAGATCAGGAGGAAGGAATCTCTTTGGCCTTTAAGACCATCCTGTCTGCTCCTGTGTCTACCAGGCAATTAAACCATTTTCCTCCTATCTTAATAGTCATTTTGGGCTTGATCCTGGGAACTATAGGGATGGTCCAGTGAGCCTGGGGCTGTCAGGGTCCCTCTTGGTTTAACGGGGCTGAGGAAAGCCCCCCATGAATTTTAAAGCCTTTCCATCTTAATCGTATTTGGATCGGCACTCTGTCTTCCAGTGGAACCCTTTCTTGCACCTCAGGCATGGTGTGGAGGGGGGCCTGGAGCTTGGTGGCCAAGCTTTGCCTTTAGGGCAGGAGCCTCTCTGTGTCCTCTCAGGGCGGTGGCAAGAAATTCTGCCTGCTGCCTGTGGCTCCATATCCCTGGTGGCCACTATACACCTCTCCATAGACCTATCTTTTAGCCACAAACAGGCCATTTTATGATCAGCATTCATTCCTTCCCATACCGAAATTCTGACAAACTGATCTCAGAGAACCCTGGGGGGGGGGGGGGAATTTCCTCTGCAGACTTTTCTCTACTCTATCAATCAAAGTAGCTAAGTCTTCTCCACTTTTCTGATTGATTCCTGAGAAGGGAAGGTCCGTGGGACCTCAGCCAATTGTTTCCAGGCTGATAAGGCTAGGTGACGAATCTGATCATGGTAGCGGTCAGGGAGGGCGGCCTGTTGGGTCCCTGTGCTCCATTGGTCTGCCGTTCCCAAGAGTTGGCCAAATGTTAAAGGAATTGATGGTTGGGCTGCTAGGTTTCTCTCAGCCTGCATGTGGCACTCCTCTTTAAAGAGGGTGCACCATTTAATAAATTGCGGTCCTGACAGGGACCACCTTGCAGATGGTAAGCCAATCTTGAGTAGTACAGGGCTGATGGCCAGACACTGAAGGATCGTTTCTGCCCAAGGCAAGTTAGGACCATCTTCTAAAACAGTCTCTTTCGAATCTTTAAGAGTTTTCAGCTTCCAGGGATACCATGCAGCAGGTCAAGCAAGATTTGGATTAAGGTTGACAGGATAAGCCTGATATGATGGGGGGCCCGGATGGTAGAGGTGGGGTCAATTGGATCAGGGCTGGTAGATCTGGATGAGGAGGGTTCTTTCCTCCAAAAATATCTTGGGCTATCTGATCCTCGATATCAACCGGATCAGGATCATCCCAGCATAGGATGGGGGATGAGTCCCTAGGGGGAGGATCTGCACATGAGTCCGGACTATGAGAGTCAGGTTCAGGGGGGGGGTCCTATTGCCACTACTTTCTCCAAAGGTGGAAAACAAGCCTTAAGGGCAGACAATGTGGCAGGGACGCCCAATGTAGGTTCTTCTCCATACTTGATTTCTCTCCATTTAACGAGAGCTTCAACACTTCCCAAGTGTCCCAAGAAAAGAGATTCCCCCCCTTGATCCACGGGGCATCCCTCAAAACGGCCTCCCATGATTGAAGGGCATGGCGATTAGAAAGCTCAATGCCATGGCTCTTGAGCATGTACCTGAGAGACTTGAGGGAGGGATTTTGTCCTTTAGATGATATCGTACCCATGGTGGGATCAGAAGAAAAAGAAGAGAAAGTATACAAGAAGGGATATTAAGACAAGGCAACCAACAAAAGGGAAGAAAAGGGGAGATCTGAGGGGGGAAGGTATCTGTTCTGACCTATCATCAGGTAGTAGGCCAAAGGGGGTCCACAGTTTCCCTAGGGGGGTATAGGATTTGGGCATAGGGAGTGTAAAAGAACTGGCACCCAAGGGGTGACAGACAATCAATTGTGCTTGCCTGGCCAGGCCCCTCGCAGGACCTTAAGGAGTCTTAGCTTAGGAGTGGCCGTATAAACCCCAACCTCGGTCTCGACAGTGTCGAGAATCTCCACTGAGCTGAGATGACGCCACAGACACACAGGTTGAGAGCTCAATCATGCCCCATAGTATAACGACTGTGAGGCACACAACATGCACACAGACATTCGTATAGAGGCATTCATTCAGTCAAGAAGGGGCAATTGCCTGTCCAGCTGCTGCTACTGGAATGTCGCAAGTCAGGCCTTCAGGGTTCACCAGAGAGTAGCTCCGGCCAGAACCTGTCAGTTGCACTGACAAGGTCAATTCATTCACGAATTGCCAAAGTGGAGAGAGAAAGTGCAAGAAAGAGGGAAGTGAATGAAGAGTTATTGGAAGTGACCAGCACCCTGATCTGAGACCTCCTGTTGTCTGGCCAGTTGACTTACAACTGGTGAAACCTGTCTCTTTCCTCATGTGGAGCACCACCTGTCTGGACCCTCAGATCTTGGTCCCCAACCCCCGGGGGAAGAAGGTAGCTGCTGCCGGTCCCCCAGCTCGACAGGACACTCAGATGCAGTGGGGAAGTCTGTCAAGCGGTTCTTCATTTATTATGTGTTGGGCATTGATATTTAAATGAATTTTTGGCAGGCAGAATTTTGGCAGGCAGGGTTATCTTATTTTGCAAAGGGGAAGCAGGTGTGGTTTTGCTGAAGTGGCTTCCAAGAAGTACAACCGTTGAGGTTATTCTTGGAAGATTAGTGGCATGAAACGTTCTCATACCAGAGTGATGAGGAAGTGACTTATGTGCCTAGGATGTGTTCCACATGACTAGATAGAAAGTTAGGGAAAGATGTAGAAAAATTGTGAGGAGATGGTGGAACCTGGCAGAGCTTAACCTATGAGATGAGTCCCTATAGGTAAGTCTCTCTCTCTACAGTGGGGTTGAGCACAGGGGGGGACACATAAATCTCACAAGATTGGTGGCCATGTAAGTCTTCCCTCCCCTACAAAAACATCCTACATCTTCCCAGCTGAGCATGGCATTACTTAACATTTAAAACTGCTCCACTCTAAATACTGTGGCCATTAGATAAAAGGAAAGGGAGAGATGCTGGGAAATTGTGCAGTTTCAGTCACAGCTGCCATGTTGTCCCCTCAGGTTATTGCTAGTTCCCATGAGAGTTAGATGATATTCTCAGAGTGTCTGTTCCCACTATGTTGTCCCCTCAGGTTATTTTCAGTTCCCATGAGAGTTAGAAAATATTCTTGGAGTGCTTGTTCCACCATGTTGTCCCCTCAGGTTATTGCCAGTTCCCAGGAGAGTTAATTCGATATTCTCAGAGTGCCTTTCCCAACCAATCCTGTCCCGTCTTGTCACTCCTGGTTTTTGCCATATAAAGCCCTTCTGCTTCCCCCCCCTCTTGCCTGGTTTTCACCTCAGTGAATGGACACAGGGAAGGGTGCTGTACATAGAGGGAGGCGGCCATTTTTACTAGCTCCATGTGGCCTGAACTCCTGTGCTCTCACCCAACTCTACACTGCCCATAAATAAAGAATTGTGTTCCCTCTCCGCTCCAGATCTCCTCTCTCTCTCCTCCGCATTGCATCCTGACAGTTCCTGGATCATCTCTCTCTCCCACTCACAATGCTAGGCCAGCATAAAAAATTTAAAACAATTAAAGTACATTTTACTCAGATATTTTCTTTGTTTCATACTGGTATTTTAGATGAACATATAAGCTTGCTTTATGTTAGATATAAAATGATTCCAGTGAGTCCTTCATAAGCTCAGTTCATAAGAATCTAAACCAAATATCAATTCAACTATTTTTAGGTAACAATCACAATGACTATGAGTTTTTTTTAAATCTCATGATACTTTTATAGTTATTAAAACATGCTCATTTGAACTTTCTCATTACAGAATCTAATTTTCCAAAATTTCAATAACTATAACCATTATAACCAAAATGAAATAGTTTTTCTAATACTGTTACTAAGTAAATGTCAGGTCAACATTTGATCCATAATGTTTATATCCCAGTAATTGTGTGTTTTCACACTATAGTAGTTCCCTTTATAGTCAGCAAAATTAGCATTTTAAAAGAACAATATTATACCAGGTTCTGTATTCACCAGCAATTTAGCAATCTAAAAAGTTACTAAATTAACATGTCAAGTTTTTCCTTTAATAAGTAGAGTTAAGTAATTCAGCATAAATCTAATTTAATGTGCTATCCATCAATTAATAAACTTTTATTAGTGTTCCAACAATTTAAATTGCATTTAGTGGATGACCAGTCATTTCAGGGTAGTATATTATATATATTATATTTTACCATAAAATAGATGATGCATCCATGTTTTCTAAATATTTATCTTAATAGAAACCATTGTAATACTTCATTATATGTGGTACCAGACATAGAATCATGGGTATCATGCTTAAACTATACTTACATGGTCACCGTACAAGCTAAAATATATTTTCTCCTTACCAAGTTAATATTTTTCTTTTTTAGCAGGTAAAATGTGAGTGATATTAATAATACCATGTTGGTACAGCCACCATAGTAAGTCATGCTCTTGGGTGGGTAGTAATTGAATATTTTTCTATTTATCATATTATCATCTATTATTTATCTATAATCCATCCATTAACCTGAGACTTAGTATAATATTTTAAGCCAGACATTCCATCTTGTGCATCCCATAATGTCCCTTGGTCTATCCTCTCAGAAGGATAAAGAATAAGAAAGCTATCAGGGCAGGGTATGAGATACATAGTTCTGGTGTGGGGAATTATGTGGAGTTGTACCCTTCTTATTGTATGGTTTCTGCCAGTGTTTCCTTTCTATAAATAAAAAAATTTAAAAATGTCAAAGAAATAAAAAGAAAATTGAAATGGGTCATTGTATGAAAGCCGCACGAGTGAAAGACTTGTATACTAAAAATTATGAGTCACTACTCAAGGAAATTGTAAAAAAAACAAAGAAGTAGAAGAATTCCACTCATGGGCTGGAAGAATTCACATCATCAAAATGAATATACTACCCAGAGCCATATACAAATTTAATGTTATCCCCATCAAGACCCAACCACATTTATTAAGAAAATAGAACAAATGCTACAAATGTTTATCTGGAACCAGAAAAGACCTTGAATTGTCAAAACAATCTTGAGAAGAAAGAACAGAACTGGAGGCATCACACTCCCAGATTGCAAATTGTATTTACGATAGGGCCATTGTACTGAAAACTGCTTGGTACTGGAACATGTATAGACACACTGACCAGTGGAATAGAATTGATAGCCTGGAAGTAAACCCACACACCTATGGACATCTAATCTTTGACACAGGTGCCCAGTCTAGTAAATGGGCAAAGCAGAGTCTCCTCAACAAGTGATGTTAGAACAAATGGGTTGAAACAAGCAGACGAATGAAACTGAACCACCATATTTCACCAAATACAAAAGTAAATTCCAAGTGGATCAAGGACTTGGATGTTAGACCACGAATTATCAGATACTTATTGGCAGACTTCTTTTCCACATAAATTTTAAAGACATCTTCAATGAAACAAATCCAATTACAAAGAAGACTAAGGCAAGCATAAACCTATAAAACTACATAAAATTAAAAGGCTTCTGCACATCCAAAGAAATCACTACCCAAACCAAGAGACCCCTCACATAATGGGAGAAGATCTTTACATGCCCTACATGAAACAAGAGACTAATAACCAAAATATATAAAGAGCTTGCCACACTCAACCACAAGAAAACAAATAACCCCATCCAAAAATGGTTGGAGGACATGGACCACAGAAGAGATCCAACAGACCAAGAAACATGAGAAAATGCTCCAAATCTTTGATTGTCAGAGAAATGCAAATCAAGACAACAATGAGATACCACTTCACAACTGTGAGAATGTCATACATCAGAAAAGGTAACAACAGCAAATGTTGGAGAGGTTGTGGGGTCAAAGTTATCCTTCTGCACTGCTTGTGGGCATGTCAATTGGTCCAACCTCAGTGAACAACAGTCTGGAGAACTCTCAGAAGGCTACAAACGGACCTACCATATGATCCTGCAGTTTCTCTCCTGAGATATGTTCTAAGGAACCCAAAAGACCCATCCAAAAAGATCTGTGTACACATATGTTCTTAGCAGCACAATTTGTAATAGCCAAAACCTAGAAGCAACCCAGGTGTCCAACAACAGATGAGTGGCTGAGCAAGTTGTGGTATAGATACACACAATGGAATACTACTAAGCTATAAAAAATGGTGACTTCATCATTTTCAGTCAATCTTGGATGGACCTTGAAAAATTCATGTTAGGTGAAATAAGTCAGAAACAGAAGGATGAATATGGGATGATCTCAGTCTCAGGTAGAAACTGAAAAACAAGATCAGAAGAGAAAACACAAGTAGAATGTGGACTGTAATTGGTGTATTGCACCAAAGTAAAAGATTCTGAGGTGGTTGGGGTGGGGATACAGGTCCAAAAAGGATGACAGAGGACTTATTGTTAGTTGTATTGTATACAGAAAACTAAGAAATGTTATGCATGTACAAAAAAAAAAAAAAAGAAGAAAAAAGAAAACCCTGCTAAAAGAACAAAGAATGATTCAAGTCATAATATTTAGATTGGGTGGTTTGTATAGCTTATAACTATTTGACAAAAGTTTAGAAATGTCTCTGAAAATCATTCAGAGATAGTCATTTTCTTCAGAAAAAAATTTAAGTTTTTCAAAAACAAGACATGCAAATACTAACACTTTCCTTTTTGTAGCTGTTACATGACATCAGACCTAAAGACAATATCTAAGGGAGAGGGAGAACGACTAAAATCAGACTGAAACTTTCATTTAATTTTTCATGCATCTTTCCTCTCTGCTGAGATTGCAGTATTTCTGTTTATATATTTACACATAATGAACTTTATGTCCAACCAACTGAGATGTTTTTCTCTAATTATTTTTTCTTTTATTTTGATAGGATAGAGAGAAATTGAGAGAGGAGAGGGGATATAGACAGGCAGTGAGATACCTGAAGTCATGCGTCATAGTTGAGGAAATTCCCCCTGCAGGTGGGGACAGTGTCAGGTGATGGGGGCAGATGTCTGTGCCAGGTAATGGGGGCAGGTGTCTGTGCCAGGTGATGGGGACAGGTGTCTGTGCCAGGTGATGGGGGCAGATGTCTGTGCCAGGTGATGGGGGCAGGTGTCTGTTCCAGGTGAGATGGGACAGGTGTCTGTGCCGGGTGGCAGGGAGAGGTGTCTGTGCCAGGTGGCAGGGACAGGTGTCTGTGCCAGGTGATGGGGGCAAGTGTCTGTTCCAGGTGAGATGGGGCAGGTGTCTGTGCTAAGTGGCAAGGGCAGGTGTCTGGGCCAGGTGATGGGGGTAGGTGTCTCTGCCAGGTGAGGTGGGGCAGGTGTCTCTGTTCCAGGTGAGACGGGGCAGGTATGAGGGTTGAATCCAAATTCTTGCACATCGTAATATGTGAGCTCAATCAGTCATGACACCACCTGATTCCATATATTTCTAAAAAAAGAAAATGAAAATTGTTTCTCCAAATGAATACTCTATTTTTTTTTTAGCATTATCAATAAAATATTGTTTTTTGGTTTTGCCTCCAGGTTTATCACTGGGGCTTGGTGCCTACACTACAAATCCACTGCTCATGAAGGCCATTTTTTCCATTTTGTTGTTGTTGTAGTTGGATAGGACAGAAAAATTGAGAGAGGAGGGAAAGACAGAGAGGGGTAGAGAAAGATAGACACCTGAAGACCTGCTTCATTGCTTGTGAAGTGAACCTCTGCAGGTGGGGAGCGGGGGGCTTGAATCAGGAATCCTGCACCACCTGTCCCTGTTCTTGGTGCCATGTGTGCTTAAACCAGGTGTGCTACTGCCTGGCCCCTAACATATTATTTTCAACCTGCTCAAAAGAAGGAAACATACTATATTCCTCCTTTCATCCTCAACACTTGCCTAAAAGCCAAGACGCTCATAAGGTTTCAGAGATCAGATTTATTGTTGTTTTACACTTTCATTTTTATTTCACTACATATTCTGTATTACAAAAATGGTAAACACTCTATCACAAACTACAGTAAATAGTTGTCACTAGCAGACTGGGAGTATGGATAGACCTGTCAATACCCATGTTCAGTGGGGAAGCAATTACAGAAGCCAGACCTTTCACCTTCTGCACCTCATAATGATCTTGGGTCCATACTCCCAAGAGGGTTAAAGAATAGGAAAGCTATCAGGGGAGAGGATGGGATATGGAGCTCTGGTGGTGGGAATTGTACTCCTTTTATCCTATGGTCTTGTCAGTGTTTCCATCTTATAAATTAATAAATTTAAAAGAAAAAGAATTGAAAAATAAAAAACAGTTGTCTCTAGGAAAAGTACATAAGTTATACTGAATTGACTGCTCTTGTCATACAATACCACCTTCAACTGAAAGAATGTCTGGCAAACATATATTCATATGGAATATAGGCATTTGCAGACTTTTTCTTATAAAGGAAAAAAATGAGCTTATCACTGTAAAAAATCAGCAATAAACAGTCATTAATGATATACCTTGCTATACAGATTTATCTTAATGTCATGCTTGTTCAGTGTATTTAAGTTATGAAGGATAGGAAGCACAATAGATTTTTTTCTGCTGTCAGGGTGCATTGCAGGAGAGAGAAGAGACCAGGAACTTGTGGCAGAGCGGGAACGCAAGTCTTTATTCACGTGGACACCCCAGATTTGAGTGCGAGAACAGAGGGTTTAGGCCACATGGAGCTAGCAAAATGGCTGCCTCCCGCTATGCCCGCCAGCCCTTCTCCAGGTCTTCTCCATGTTGGGACATGGAAGAGAAAAAGAGGCAAAGCCGGAACAGCATTGGGCTTTATAGGGTAAAAAATAGAAGTGGCAAGTTGGGAACAGGATTGGCTAGGGAAGGGGGTGGAGAGAGGCAGAAGGCATGCTGGGAAGTTGGAAGCGTCCTTAGCAACTGTTGCGGTGGTTTTAACTGAATTAGCAATACCCTGAGGGGATAACATGGTGGGGATCTTTCAGGCAAAACAATGATTATGTAAATAATACTTGCATGGAAATATAGTGGTTTGTGCATCCTGCCTAACTCAACCACATCTGTACAATATCACAACATTCTGCCTTTCTCAAAAAGAGCTACATGATGTAGTATAACATAAGTTGTTACTTGTAGATAATATTTTTTAAATTTTGCATTCAAAAATTACAAATACAAACATATAAAAGTTATGTACAAAATTGAATTCTTCTAGCCTTAGACATTAAGATTTTTTTTATCTTTTTCTGTTTTTCAAAATTATCTGATCACAGAATAAATTCTTCCCATAATAATCTTATTGGATATGCAAAGAAAACACATATATAGTAAAGTTAAAAGCACTATGAAGTCATATATGCTT